>NW_011494614.1:2340952-2370217 GCF_000754665.1 Bison bison bison | reverse complement strand
TTTTACAAGTGGTTGACCAGATTTCTAGCACCACTTGTTAAAGAGATTGTCTTTAATCCATTGTATATTCTTGCCTCCTTTGTCAAAGATAAGGTGTCCATATGTGCGTGGATTTATCTCTGGGCTTTCTATTTTATTCCATTGATCAATATAAATATTGATTTTTTAAAAGAAATACAATAAAATAAAATAGAATAGATAATGTAGAAATAGACTAATATGTGTAAGGACCATTGGTTTTGACAACAGCTGAGGCAATTCAATGCAGAAAGGATAGTTTTTCAACAACTATCCAAATTGCTGCTGAAACAATTGGATATCCATATGTAAAAAAAGTACTATAATATATACCTCATACTATATAAAAATTAGTACCCTTGGGCAATGTACCAAAGGTAAAACCTAAAATTATAAAGCTTCTGGAAATATATGTAGAAGAAAGTATTTGTGAACTTGGTTAGGTGATATTGAGTATATATCACACCAAAATTGTATTTCATAAATAAGTTGGACTTCATCAAAATTAAAATCTTTTCTTCAAAGGACACTGAGAATGTAAAAATGAACCATAAAATCATGAAAATATTAGAAAGTTACCTATCTGGTAAAGGACTTATATTCTGTATTTATTAAGAACTCTCGATATTCAATAACAAGAGATAAAACAGTAAAAATAAAATATAGGCAAAAGATTTGAACTGGTACTTGACCAAATAAGATATACTTACAGCTACTAAGTCCTTGAAAAGAAGTTCAACATCATTTAATCAACAGAGAAATGAAATTAAAACTACAAAGAGATACTTCTAGAAAGGCTGAAATTTAAAAATTGACCATACCAAACGTTGGCAATGAAGGAGAGAAATTGGAAATTTCATAAACTGCTTGTGGGAATGTAAAATGATATAGCTACTTCAAGAGATAGTTTCTCAAAAAAAATGACAGTATATTTCCATACAAAGAACTGTACACAAATTCCAGTAGCAATCTTAATATCCCAAACTAAAAATAACCAAAATATCTATTGTTAGGTAAATAGCTTAGCAAGCTGGGTATGTTCACATAGTGGAAAACTTCTCAGCAATAAAAAGGAATGAAATATTGAAACATGCAACAAAATGGATAAATTTCAAAATCATTATGCTGAGTGTTAGATTCAAGAAAAGAAAATATATTGTATGATTCAAGTTATGAATTACTCATATTCTAGAGCTTAAAAACTAATCTATAGAGACAGAAAACATACTACTGGTTGCCTGGAAATGAGAGAAGGACAAGGAAAGCTGGATGGGAATGATTACAAGGACCCTTAGAAGTTACTGATATATTCATTATTTTGATTGTAGCAGTGGTTCATGGTGTGCACATATGTGAAAACTAATCAAACGAATCAAAACTAATCAAACCCAGAGCTTGATCCCTGGGTAGAGAAGATCCCCCAGAGGAAGAAATGACACCCCACTCCAGTATTATTGCCTGGAAAATGCAATGGGCAGAGGACCCTGGGGGCTACAGTCCACAGGGTGGCAAAGACTTGGATATGGCTGAGCAATCAATCAAGGATAGTCCAAGATGGCACTGTTTATACTTGAATCCTCACAGAACCAATGCAAGATCACAAGTTCAATAAAGTAATTTTTTAAAGTGCTTACTCCATGTCACACTATGTATTAGGCATAGTGAACAAGTCAGGCATGGTCTTCACCTTTTGAAGTTTTCTACTGAGAAAATTGTCATTATACATTTAAATAAAGCACAATTTGACAAGTATATAGGAGAGCTCTAAGTATTACTGATGAGCAGCACAAGTATAATGGTCATATTTTTGAGGAAATTACATATAATCTTGTTACTTGATTGGGTCTGTATTGTCTTCAAATCCAATGACAATTTCTGATATAATTTGTACTAGTGTAATAGTTCTAACGAGTAAGACATTCTAATTTCCATATAAACTTTCACTGTTTTTGGTTTTACCTCTGAATATTTATCTTCTTTGTCTTATTTCACTTTTCTATGTTTAGAAATTGTGGTGTCACTTTATTCAATGTTTCATTTCATTGTCTGATTTTATCTCAACTGAAAGAGACCTCTTGCTTATTTTACCTGTGGAAAAGAGTCAGATTTTTCTGAACTTTGTTAAATTTACACTTCCTTTGCAAGACAAGTACTTCATAGGAGACTTTGATGTGAGTGTTCAACAAATGCATTTCCTCTGTTTCCCAAGTATTCTTTCCTTTATTCTTTCAAAAACATTAAGCTTGTAAAATTCTTGAAAAATATAGTCTTAAAATTTTCTTGAAACCTGAAACTTGTGTATACCACAATGTTTGCTCAGGCTCCTAGCTTTCACCTAAATGCCATTTCCAGAGCATGATATGTTTCCTCTTATCATTTCACAACCTTTTAAATTTTCAATGAAAAGTTTTCCTCCAATTCAATTTTCACACTGAAGGAAGTTTTTAATCCCTTTGTAAGGGTTACCCTGTAAGTATGTGCAGAGAAAAATCAAAGTTGCTCTAAGAGGTAGATAGTGAATGATTGACTAAGCTGGTGTTTTCTCTCTTAGGTCTTGGGGGCATATAGAATTCTACAGCCTGAGAGCTGAGAGGGCCAAACTCTCAGAACTCACAGCAATGACAAACCTTTGGCTGGGATGTTCAAGCTAGGTTCCATCATCAGCTAATTGACTCACCCATTTACTCAGAACGTGAGATAATTTGTGATGGAGCAAAATCTTCATAACTCCAAATCATGAATGTCAGGGTTTTGTGGGAATTGTTCATTTATTTTTTCAGCATTTATAACATATTTATTCAACAAATTACAGGATCATGGCTAGTAATTTTCCAGTGCTAGATGAACACCAAGCTTCTACACTTCTTCCTTAATTATGCCAGGCTGTATAAAATCATGGGTCTCAAGATCCTGTGACATTATTTACCACTCACTCATTATTTCTCTCATAGCTGTCATACTATCTTAGATTCTTATCTCATTCACCCATTTAAGCATTTTTGAGATCTACCATGATCTAAGCTCTTTGTCTACCTCTTGATAAATAATACAGTCTCTGCTCACTTAACAAGTCTACATTTCAGTTGGGTAGGAAAAAAACCACAAAAGATCATTACAGTGGTGTGTCCAGAAAAGTAAAGGACAAAGAAAGACATATCAAGTTTTCCTCTCACTAGTCCAGTAAAATTTCCCATAGATTTTCTTCTCATTCTGAACATGAGAATGAAATAATATCTTTATCACGTCCAGAGTCAGCTAGTACAATTCAGCATCTGGTGCTACGGTCCCCTCTGCAGTTTATGCTATGAGTGAACCTGCCTCCTGCCTGATCTAGTTTAAGTTATTATGATTTCTATCAGGAAATCCATGTGGAAATTAGTTAGACATGATAGACTTGAAATAGAATTTATTCAAGGGAAAAATATCCATTCTAGGTTAAAATCCCTTATCAAGTAAAAGTTGCTACATAACTACATAATGTTACTCATATTCTGCAAATGATATAGCTTTTAAAAAGTAAGTTATGTTTTATTTAAAGTGTTTTCTCATTTTCTCTAATGCCTCTAGATAGGGAACTTCTAATACTACTGCACAAATTTAAATAAAACATACTGGCCATTAATTTCTGATTTCAGTAGAGTTACTCATACTTGGAATCCTTGCTGAGGACATAGTGGGGTTTGGTGCACTGAGATTTGAGGCAGATTTTCCAAAGATTTTTATTGTCTTGACTTGTCCTAAGAAGAAGAAATGAGTCTGTGTTAAATGAAACCCCAAAGAATTATTAGGATTGTTTGGCTCCAAAGAGGGCAACAGAGTCATGTAAGTAATAAGAACATCTGTTGACTGAAACTCAACATTCTCTTTTCCAACCAAATAGTATGCACCTACAGGTAGAGACTATCATATGTCTTTGGGCTAGCAATACTTAATTCTCTCTTCTGTATTTGGAAGGCACTCAATAAACATTGTGCAATGATTATAAAAATATAATGAAGATGAAGTTATTTTAATTTTAAGATGAAGTTAATTTAATTTTAAATTATGTTAAATTCTGGGAAGATTTCATAATAAAAGTAAATTTAATATTTCCCCCTGTTCTATTCTTTGTTCTTTAGGACATTTCATAAGTATGGCTTGCCTATTCAGAATGACACTATGCATTATTCTCAAAAGGCATGATTTTTTTAAATCTCTTGAGTTATATTGATTTGAAATAAACATGTCCTTAAAATTCTAATTTAATGTTCTCAGAAAATCTTACCATTATGGAAGTCACTTTCATATGTTCCTGGGAGAGTCAGGGAAGAGATTTGAATTTCTACTTGATTTCTTTCTTCTATTCAATTTCCTACACAGGATGTCAATTCATCTCTTGCTTGTGACTTTCATAGGAAGATATGATAGCTTCATTGGCAGAAGGGAAAGGACTATATTTATAATTGTCAGTATTTTTATAGCAACAAGCTGTTGGATCAACAAAAGATAATACAGACTGAGCTGTTTGTATTTTTACAGCTATAATTTAATCTTTCTTGGGCGCAATATGTAACTTTCCTTTTATGTTTATTTAGTTATCTTCAACTTGAGGCCACTTTGGTGCCTTTGAGTTGTCAGTTATTATAATACTGTTTTTAATTTTTTTTCTGTGAAAGTGGAAAAATTTTTTTTGTAATGACACTGTAAGAAAGGTATTGTTAAAGTGAAATGCTAAATGTCAAAGTTCTTCAAGTGGAGGAGAAAACTTACATTTGTTTCTAATTATAATGTACTTTACCAGCAAATTGAAAAATACAAAGAGAGTCTAAAATTAGGATAAATTGATGAATAAATCAAAATTGCTTTTAAAATGCCTTCTCTTTGCTAGATGATCAAAATACTTATTTTTCTTCTGTAGGGAATGCAACCTGTTCTATACAGCCTTCTTGACTGGTTGAAAATGAAATGGAACATTCTTTGTATTTTTTTCACATCTACCTTTTGTATTTTGCAGTTTGCCATATTTTCTCCTTTAACAATCAGTTTCTTATCCATCTAGGTGTATATATCCTCAAGAGAGTCTTTGAAGAATACATAAACACTATTATGTAGATGAGATACTGCTATTACAGTGGATAACCGTTGACTCTGTACCACTAGTTTCCTTTACAGTTCATAGAAGCCAAAACAAGACAAATATTCTTATGGATCACAAATCACACTATAATTCATCAATAGACAATGAGCAAAAATGAAATCTTATGATTTTCATTGATCTTTTCATTTTAGAGTAATTTTGACTAAACAGTAGGAATATTCGGAGAAGGCAATGGCACCCCATTCTAGTACTCTTGCCTGGAAAATCCCATGGCCGGAGGAGCCTGGTAGGCTGCAGTCCATGGGGTCGCTAAGAGTCGGACACGACTGAGCGACTTCACTTTCGCTTTTCACTTTCATGCATTGGAGAAGGAAATGGCAACTCACTCCAGTGTTCTTGCCTGGAGAATCCCAGGGATGGGGGAGCCTGGTGGGCTGCTGTCTATGGGGTCGTACAGCGTCGGACACAACTGAGGTGACTTAGCAGCAGCAGCAGCAGCAGTAGGAATATTTAAGATAAAATCTGTTTTGTTTGGTTTTCCATTATCAATTAATAAATGGTGTAGAGTTTAGGAAGAAGACAGTAGATTATAAATTAAAACTTGAGCCACATTCCTGATCTTGTAGGTGATCATGAATAAGTTACCTTTCAGGTATCCTTAGGTAAATTATGAGGGAACAGTAAGTCTCTAGAATTTTCTGAAGCTTAAAAAAAGAATCCCTCCAACATATTTTTTTTAATGCTGAAAGAATGTAGCAAGGCTAGATGTTTTATTTCAAACTACTCCATATGACATTTTTAATTAAAGCAAGTTTAATTAAAATTTGATTGCTGCCATGAAGATAGGCATTACTTTCTTCATGTATCACTAAGACCATATGTTTCAAATACACCTTAACAGTTATCATGTGAGAACAGAGAACAGACTTTCATATCTATATATATCCATTTAAAATTATTGAAGGAAAGTCAATAAATATATAAAAATACAGTTCTTTGAGATAAGTACCTCAGAGTTGTTATCACAACATAAAATATTAAAGGGTTTCTGCAGCAACTATAAAATGGGAATTATGTTATTCAATGAAGCCACAAAATATCAGATATGTCATTTCAGTTGGGTTGCATAGGACTAAAGTAATCAATACATTTGTTTCATAAACATTATGAAACTATATTCTCATATCTAGTTAAAATCAACCAAGATTTTAAAGCTCCATGAAACTTCTAAAATTCTAGTGAATAATTTATTTTGCTCTATATTCTTCATCCATAGTTCTCTTATGTCTTTGAATGATTTTTGTTGGAATATGTGTTTCATGATTACTCATTTGGTAATGCATGTCAGTTCTGAGATCACACTGTATATGCATTCTCTCTACTCTCCCTCACTTCTTCCTAGTATTGTATGCACTACATTAGCAGAAACAAGTTTTGCTTCCTTTGTGTCTTCTCTTCAATACTCTGGGCCTTTCGAAATAAGGACTTATCTTCTATAAGACAAATCATTACTCATGTTTTAATGTTTTGTTTTATTGTGCTCAAAAGATAATGCAAGTCTTACAAATTTAAGGTTTGTGACAAGTCTACCAGCACCATTTTTCCAACAGCATTTCCTCACTTTGTGTCTCTCTGTGTCACAGTTCAGTAATTCTCATAACTTTTTCATTATTACTATATTTATTAGGGCTTCCCTTGTGGATCAGCTGGCAAAGAATCTGCCTGCAATGCAGGAGACCTGGGTTTGATCCCTGGGTTAAGAAGATCTCCTGGAGAAGGGAAAGGTTACCCACTCCAGTATTCTGGCCTAGAGAGTTCCATTGACTTTATAGTCTATGTGGTCACAAAGAGTCTGACATGACTGTTTGTTATGGTAATCTGTGATCAGTGATCTTTGATGTTATTGTGGTAATTGTTTGGGGCATGATGAACTGTGCTCACATGAAACAGCAAACTTAATTGATAAATGTGTGTGTTCTGACAGCTGTACCAACTGGCAGCTTCCCCCCATCTCTCACCCTCTCCTTGAACCTCCCTATGCCCTGAGACACAACAGTACTAAAATTGAGCTGATGACTAACCCTACAATCCCCTCTAAGTGTTTAAGTGAAGAGTCACATGTCTCTCACTTTAAATCAAAAGTTAGAAATGATTAAGCTTAGTGAAGAAGGCATGTTGAAAGCTGAAAACTAGACCTCTTGCACCAATAATTAGCTAAGCTATCAGAGAAAAGGAAAAGGTCTTAAAGAAAATTAAAAGTGCTATTACAGTGAACAAATGGATGGCAGGAAATCAAAACAGTTTTATTACTGTTATGAAGAAAGTTTTACTAGTCTGATTAGAAGATCAAACCAGCCACAATAATCCCTTAAGACAATGCCTAATTCAGAGCAGGGCCCTAATTCTCTTAAATTTTGTGATGTGTGAGACAGGTGAGGAAGCTGCAGGGGGCAAATATGAAGCTAGCAGAAGTTCATGAGGTTTAAGAGAATAAGCCATCTCCATCACATAAAAGTGCAAGGTGAAGAAACACCTTGATGTACTGATGTAGATGTGGCAGCAAATTATCCAGACGCTCTAGTTAAGGTAAATAATGAGGGTGGCTACACTAAACAATGGGGCTTTCCTAGTAGCTGGTAAAGAATCTGTCTGCAATACAGGAGACCCTGGTTCAATTCCTGGGTTGGGAAGATCCCCTGAAGAAAGGTTAGGCTACCCACTCCAGTATTCTTGGGCTTCCCTGGTGGCTTAAATAAGAATCCGCCTGCAATGTGGGAGACCTGGGTTTGATCCTTGGGTGGGAAGATCTCCTGGAGGAGGGAAAGGCTACCCACTACAGTATTCTGGCCTGGAGAATTCCATGAACAGAGAAGTCTGGCAAACTACAGTCCATAGGGTCACAAAGAGTCAGACACAACTAAGCGACTAAGCGCATGGACACACACACACACACACACACACACACACACACACTAAACAACAGATTTTCAATGTAGAGAAGAGAGTCTTAAACTGGAAGAGGATGCCATCTAAGGCTTTCTTAGCTAGAGAAAAGTCGGTGCTTGGCTTCAAAGCTTCAAAGCATATGCTAGCTATATTGGTAGGCGGTAATCAGCCAGTGACCTCTAAGTTGCTCATTTACCATTATGAAAATCCTAGCCCTTTAAGAATTCATTTAAGAATTCATTTAAGAATGCTAAATCTACATTGCCCATGATTTAGAAATGAAACAACAAAGCCTGGATGATAACACATCTGCTTATGACATGGTTTATTGAATATTTTAAACCCACTGTTGAGACCTACTGCTCAGAAAAAAAGGTTCTTTTTATAACATTACTGAACTCTGATGGAGATATGCAATGAGATTAATGATGTTTTCATGCCTCCTAACTCAACATCTATTCTGCAGCCAATAGATCAAGGAATAGTTTCAATTTTCTGGTCTTATTATTTAAGAAATACAATTTGTAAGGCTATATACAGCTGCCATAGATAGTGATTCCTTTGATGGGTCTCGGTAAAGTCAATTGAAAACCTTCTGGAAAGGCTTTACTATTCTAGATGCCACAAACTTTCATGATTCACAGGAAGAGGTCATTATTGGAGTTCAATTTATTAAAAGGAGTTTGGAAGAAATTGATTCCAACCCTCATGGATGACTTGGAGGGGTTCAAGATTTCAGTGAAGTAATTAACTGCAGATGTGCAGAACTAGCATGAGAACTAGATTTAGAAGTGCAGCCTGAACATGTCACTGCATTGCTCCAATTTCATTATCAAATTTTAAGGGATGAGGAGCAT
This sequence comes from Bison bison bison, assembly GCF_000754665.1. Lineage (NCBI taxonomy): Eukaryota > Metazoa > Chordata > Mammalia > Artiodactyla > Bovidae > Bison > Bison bison. The sequence continues at coordinate 2,361,319 of NW_011494614.1, read as the reverse complement.
AAGGATGCTTCTTATGGATGATCAAAGAAAATGATTTCTTGAGATGGAATCTACTCCTGATGAAGATATTGTGATGACTATTGAAATGAGAACAAAGGATTTAGACTATCACATAAACTTAGTTGGTAAGGAAGCAGCAGGGTTTAAGAGGATGAACTCCAATTTTGAAAGAAGTTCTACTGGGGGTAAAATACTTTCCAACAGCTTTGCATGCTACAGAGAAATCTTTCATGTAAAGAAGAGCCAGTTAATATGGCAGGCTTCATTGTTGTCTTATTTTAAGAAATTGCCAGCACCATTCCAACCTTCAGCAGCCACCACTGGGATCATTCAGCGGCCATCAGTATTAAGACAAGATCCTCAACCAGTAAAATGATTATGACTCGTTGAGGCTTGGATGATGGTTAGCGTTCTTTTTTAGCAATAAAGTATTTTAAAATTAAGTTATATGTACTGCTTTGTCAGACGCAATGCTATTGCACACTCCATAGACTACAGTGTAGTATAACATAACTTTTATATACACTGGGAAAACAGGAATTTGTGTGACTCACTATACTGTGATTTTTGCTTTATTGCGGTGGTCTGGAACCAAACCCGCAATATCTCTGAGGTATGCTTGTATAAATAGTCTATTTGTAGACAGGCTAATTATATCAGTCCAAAATAAAGAGAAAATTCCTTCATATTTGGATTTGTCCACTGGCAAATAAATGTAAGAAGCTGGCCAAAATATAATTTAATTCCTTTGGGATTGCTATTTAAGGAAAAAAAAAAAACAAAAATGATCAGTTTTAACAAATTCTCTTATGTACTCCTCCCTAGGCATGTAAATAATAAAAACAATTTATCCTCTGTGGATAAATTCATGTTCTCCTCCCCAACTTCTTCATTTCTTGATTAGAGATAAAGCAACTAAGTCAACATTTTTCATATAAAATTTCCAAGATTTCTAAAATGTTATATAAGAAAATGTTACTTAGTACATTAAAATGTTACTTCGTACATTAAGATGTTACTTAGTACATTAAGAAAAACCTTCAAATTGGCACCACATTATCCACATAACAAAAAGTCAGGACTAGAGGGAAACCCAAAGGTCAAACATTGGTTCCAAATATCTTCCAACTCTTGTATTACACAAATCCTCAATTTAAAGCTAGTCAGTTAAAATGTTTTTAGCTTGTTTAGGCATTAGACATCAATTAAGGCAGCAAGGACTGTGGATCCAAAAGACAAGGAAAATACACTCAAAGAAGCTATAGTTGCTTAGCAATTTTTTTTTCTATTGAGGAATTTGATATTATTTTCCACTTTGTACTGTTGCGCACAGAGTTTAAGTAGAAAGTGTCTGCTCAGAATTTTTGTCAAGCTCTTGGAATGAGGAGATAAAAATATAATGATATATAAAGCAGGCTAAACCCAAAGGACAAAGATCTCAAGAAAATGGGCTTGTAGCGATGCAAGGACAACATTCTTATCCTTGAGGCATTTGTTAACATTACACTTCCAGAGTGCAAGAGATTGAGAAACTAGGAGGGGAGCAGGTAACGAGGCTAAGGAAAACTTTTAACAGTCTCTTAACATTGGAGGAACACAAATTGGAAATTAGAGTCTGCTGAGGAGTAGATGCAATGATAATACTACATATTTCCAAGAATACAGGCAAGTTAAAAATGTTTTACCTCTCACAGAGCTTAAAACCTATTCTCAAATTGTATCTATCCCTAATTAGACCAGAGAACCTGCCCCTACCCTAGCTACTGGCTAGAATAATTACATCTTTGAGGAAGATAATATCATCCAGAGCTTCTTGACAGTATAGCATTGTGTCTCAGATGGTAAAGTGTCTGCCTGCAATGCAGGAGACCTGGGTTAGATCCCTGGGTTGGTAAGATACCCTGGAGGAGAGCATGGCAATTCTTGCCCGGAGAATCCCATGGACAGAGAAGCCTGGTGGGCTACAGTCCATGGGGTTGCCTAGAGTCAGACATGACTGAGTGACTAACACACACAGAACTTCTTACCTGGGCAGCTCAACATTCAATTAAACCAACAACAACAATAACAATAGCAACAACAGAAATAAGCCTGAAAGAGAAGAGTACCAAATAATAAAAACACAAGAGAAAGACTAGGTGCCAGAAACAGACCCAGAGATGATCTAGTTATTGACATAACAAAACATAGACTTTAACTGTTCAGTTCAGTTCAGTTCAGTCGCTCAGTCGTGTCCGACTCTTTGCCACGCCAGGCCTCCCTGTCCATCACCAACTCCCAGAGTTCATTCAGACTCATGTCCATCGAGGCAGTGATGCCATCCAGCCATCTCATCCTCTGTCGTCCCCTTCTCCTCCTGCTCCCAATCCCTCCCAGCATCAGAGTCTTTTCCAATGAGTCAACTCTTCGCATGAGGTGGCCAAAGTACTGGAGTTTCAGCTTTAGCATTAGTCCTTCCAAAGAACACCCAGGACTGATCTCCTTTAGGATGGACTTGTTGGATCTCCTTGCAGTCCAAGGGACTCTCAAGAGTCTTCTGTAACACCACAGTTCAAAAGCATCAATTCTTCGGCGCTCAGCTTTCTTTACAGTCCAACTATCACATCCATCATGACCACTCGAAAAACCATCCATAGCCTTGACTAGACTGACGTTTGTTGGCAAAGTAATGTCTCTGCTTTTCAATATGCTATCTAGGTTGGTCATAACTTTCCTTCCAAGGAGTAAGTGTCTTTTAATGTTTAGGGACTTCCCTGGTGGTCCAGAGGTTAAGAATACATACTTTCAATCAAGGGGGCATGGATTTGATCCCTGATTGGAGAACTAAGATCCCACATGCTGCATGGCATGGCCAAGAAAAAATAAGTTCAATAAAATGTCAAGATGGAGAGTTTCAGAAAGCACTGGAATGAATATATATTCATTCATATAAATATGAATATATTCAAGTATATATATATATTCAAATATTCAATATATATACATTAATATATATATATATATATATATATAAATCAAAGTTCTAGAACTGAAGGATAAAATAACTGAAATTCAGCACTTGGTGATTAAATTGCCAGCAAATTAGATACAGGAAAACAGAGATGTAGGTCAGTAGAAAATAGCCAGAATAAATACAAAGAGAAAAGAAGGAAGGAAAATACAGAAACAGATTAGAAGACTGAATGGATATTGGAAATTATGTAACATTTGTAGAAGAGAAAAAGAGGAGAGGGAGAATGGGATTGAAACAGTAGATGAATAGAAACTGGCAAAACATTTTTTAAAGCTGAAAAAAGATATCGACACAGCTTTGCAAAGCCTTACTACTTCCCAGGTGGCACAGTGGTAAAGAATCTGCCTGCTAATGCAGGAGACTCAATAGACTTAGGCTTGATCCCTGGATCAGGAAGATCCCTTGGAGTAGGAAATGGAAACCCACTCTGGTATTCTCACCTGGGAAATCCCATGGACAGAGGAGCCTGGTGAGCTACAATTCATGGGGTCAAAAAGAGTTGGACGTGACTGAACGACTGAGCGTGGACACACACACATTACTTCCTAAAATTATGAATATCAAAAATATCATGTCTGTAAGTTTATTCTCTACATCTGTGACTCCATTTCTGCTTTACCATTAAGTTCATCTGTACCATTTTTCTAGATTCCACATACAAGCAATATTATACAATATTTGTTTCCCTCTTTCTGATTTCACTTATAGTTACCAAGGGGAGTAAGGCGGTGGGATGAATTGGGAGACTGGGATTGACATACGTACACTCATAGTAGTGATGGTTTAGTTGCTATGTTGTATTTGACTCTTGCAATCTCCTGGTCGTTAGCCCACCAAGCTCGTCTGTCCATGGGATTTTCCAGGCAAGATTTTCCAGGTAAGAATTCCAGGCAACTGGGTTCCCATTTCCTTCTCCAGGGGAATCTTCCTGACCCAGGGATTGAACTCACATCTCCTGCATTGCAGGTGGATTCTTTTACCACTGAGCCACAGGGAAGCCCACATGTACACTCCTATGTATAAGATAGATAACTAATGAAAACTTACTACATAGCACAGGGAACCCTACTCAAGTGATCTGTAGTGACCTAAATGGGAATGTTTATGTATAACTGCTTCACTTGTTACACAACAGAAAATAACACAACATTATAAAGCAACTTACTCCAATAAAAATTAATTTAAAAATTACATCTAGGTATGCTGTATTAAAACCAGTAAAAAAATTAAGAGAAAATCTTAAAAGCAGCCCAAGTAAAGAAAAAAAAAAACAAAACACATTGGGTTTTCAGACTTGAAGTAATTCTCATTTTTTTATTTTCTTACACCTTTATAGTGATGTATTTCTCTAATTTAATTCATCCTATCATCCTTTATTCTAGGAACTTGTAAAACACAAAAACAAATGCATAGGGCTGGGAAATTTGAATGACAGAAGATCATGTTTCTTTAAAAATCTGTTCAGATTACTTGTTTTATTTCCCTTTTGTAGCATGAATTATTTTCCCATTTATAATTTTACTTGGAAATTAGGAGGTGACTCTTTGTTGCTTGATTTACTGGGAATTTTAATATTTGAGACTAATTTTCTAACTTGATTTGTCATTTTTCCATGAGCTATTCAGACTTTCTTGCACGTATGTCCCCCACTGATCCATTCAATATACAAACTTTGATGTTTTCAAATTCAATTCATAGTGACTATGAAACTTGAATCTTTGTTTTCAGGTCACAGTTCCATTATAAAATATTTACAAGAGTTAGAGAATAATTATTTTACTCTGGGAAGATAGAGCTATAATGTTTTTGAGTGAGAACATTCTTAAAAATGATATAGGGACTCATCCTCCTGATCTCTATTTAAACCAATTTGAAAGAAAATAACCAAGAAGAATTGCCATGTCCTTTGGATTTATATTTTGCTCATTTCTTATTGGACAAATCATTACCTAAATAAGAAGGGACAAGATAACTACAGTGGTCAATTTTAGGAACAAAGATTTGTGCAAGAGTAAATAAAAAGACAATAGAGGAAGTGATTTGGAAAATTATGTAGGAAAAGCAGAAAAGAGAAGAAGAGGTAGAGAGGAGAGTTGTTTAAATAGTTTACAAAGAAAAGAGTTAGATTTAGGTGTTCAGACTTAACAAATATCGTCAGCCTCTATTATGGGCCTGCCTATATCTTAGACTCTAAACAAAACGGAGAAAATTTCTGCTTTCAAGGAACTTATATTCTAGTAGTTATATATCAATTAAGATTAGGTTGTCTGCATTAAAAAAATGTTTAAAAAGATGAGAAAAATCAGTTTCCTCTCTAACATAAAACATAAAACAAAACAGAATATAACTTAGTCTTGATACAGTGATTTCAGAATCACCGTGTTCATTCTCCATCTATATTTTTTCTCCACAATCACTTGTTAGCAGTAATTGCTTAGTTGTGTCCAACTCTTTGCAACCGCATAGACTCTAGCCTGGCAGGCTCCACTGTCCATGGAATTCTCACATAGTAAATAGCTTCAAAGAGGATGAGATGGTTATATAGCATCACTGACTCAGTGGACATGAATTTGAGCAAACTTTGAGAGATAATGGACAGAGGAACTTGGCATGATGCAGTCAATGTCGTAAAGAGTTAGACACCAATTAGCAAATGAACAACAACAAAATCCTCAAAGCAAAGCACTGTTCAAAACATCTACTGGGGCACCAGCCTTCACATCCATTACCAGAGAGCAAGAAAACGGAGGGGTAAAAAAATAAAAGGGAACTATTAACCCTTAAATCTCTCTAGGAGTCTTTTTCCAAAACTTCCACTCATAACTCAGAGGTCAGGCTTTAGTCATATAAACCCTGCCGCTAAAAGGAAGATTGGGGAATAAGAAATTTTTATCAGGCATATCGCTGCTCCAAATAACATTGCTTTGGTTGTTCCTAAAGCAGAAGGGGAAGATGGAGAGTACTTAGGGATCCAATTGGCTTTGCCATGTATATAAGATATGATTATGGTTATTTTAATAAAATGTTACTCAGCATGTCAGTGGAATTGTAATTAACCCAGTGTTGTCTTGTTATTTTATAATTATTTGCTTCTTATGGTCTTCAAACCATGGCTCTATATATAATGTTGTGAAAAATAAACAGATCCAGGTTGGCTGAGAAAATCTATTTTCTCCTAGCTGGCCTTATCTGTTATTGTTCATTTAAAGCCACATTTTGGAAAAGGCAATGGCAACCCACTCCAGTATTCTTGCCTGGAAAATCCCATAGACGGAGGAGCCTGGTAGGCTGCAGTCCATGGGGTCGCAAAGAGTCAGGTACGACTGAGCAACTTCACTTTCACTTTTCACTTTCATGCATTGGAAAAGGAAATGGCAACCCACTCCAGTGTTCTTGCCTGGAGAATCCCAGGGACGGGGGAGCCTGGTGGGCTGCCGTCTATGGGGTCGCACAGAGTCGGACACGACTGAAGCGACTTAGCAGCAGCAGCAGCAGAGCCACATTTATTTTGCTCCATTCTGTAAAAGCCTACTTTTTAATATGGGACTGGGAAAATTATTTAAACTCTTAATTTCATTTGTAGAACTACTTACAGATATTGCGTTTGGACATTTAAGAGACTAATAAGAGCTGGACAATTATCTCATAGGATTATTCAAAAATAAAAGTAACACATTTATGTTCTCAATAGTCTAAGAGCCAGAGAGTTGGCATGAGACCCTACCCACTCAATCCTGTCAGTTATTCATATTCCTATTTCAGTTATTCATACTAAGGTTATATGTAAATAAACTCCAAAAGCACCTGAAAGTTTCAATTCCATTATAATTCTTTCCTGTGGCTGATTACTGGTAGTAAAAGTATGAGTTTCTCTTACAAACTACTTTTTTAAAGTTAAACTCTGTTAGAGTATTAATAAGGAATATATCGATTGCTTTCCAGCTCTTATTTTCTCTGTCTTACACTATGAGGAAATAAATTGTTAACTCATTTTCTGAATTAATTATTCAATTTCCTGGGAACAGGAGCTTTACGATTTACAACACACTTTCCCATGTAATAACTCACTTTATTCTCACAATTGTCCTATAAAATAAACAATTTGCAGTTATTATTCCTGTTTTATAGCTACTTGAGGCTCTTAGGTATACAGTGAATTGTTGAAGTCACTTGGCCTGTAAATAATGAAATATGGATTATAATTAATTTTAAAAATATTTTTCTCACTATAATTATTGCCCCTCTTATCTACCCATAAAGGATAAATGCTTTTTTAGTAAAATTATTTTCCTACGTTGCTGTTACCAATACCATGGAAAAAGAAAATTGCTCTATGTGCTTCTGATCTCTTCCCTTTTAATTACATTCATACACTCTCACACCATCTCCTCCAGGGCAATTTGTTTGGTTGCTATTGCTTAATTAATGCTCATTCTTCACCAACATTGCTGTAAAGGGCAGGAGTGAAATATCAAAACTTGCTTTATGATTGTAGATTCACTCCTGCTGTGAGGTTCAATGAAAGGAATAAAATTTCAATTAAGAAATTACCTAAGAGTGCCACCGGAAGCCTCAGGAGTGCAGCGGTTCCTATCCATGGCTTTTGCAGCCCTTATTGACCATATGTAGAATTTTCATTTTTCATGATTTCCTCTTAGGCAGAAATTTCTACATACTGACACGAGTATAGTGGAGGAGCACCACATGAGGCCCAGTTTTGTATTTACCCAAATCCACTGGTGTCAAGGTCTGTGACATGATTAGAATAGGTACCAGGAAGACACCCTACATTTTCCATGCCCTGTCAAAGGCTGGCTGTTCCTGGTCCTGTGATGATATGGAAATGGCTCCTTCTTTACTGTGCAAGCCAAGCTCACATGCGGATTAGCCTTTTGAACACCAAGTCCATTTCTTTGCTTTTATTGTTAGTATTTGTAAAGCAGACCCTGCCTAGACATCAGATACTCCTCTTTCCAACTGAGCTGACTGACTTAGGAGAGCCTAAGAGAGGAGAGACATCAAAGCTCAGGAGAGTTGGGTCCTCTCCAAGATACCAATTAACCCAAGTTTGATCGTATTTTCCTGTCTTTTAAGTCACAGACCAGTTTCCAGGAAGTTGTGAGCACAAACTATCACTCTTCGGATACTCAAGGTACTTGGAATCAATCACCACATGTCTACCCACTGAAATTAATTTGGAGTAGGAACATGTTCTATGGATATTTCTTAGGTTATTTTTTTAGTTTTCATGCTTTTGTTCCAAGATTATAAAGTTTACATTTTAAAAACTTTTATAGCTTTAAAGGTAAAAAAATGCTATAATACAATGTAAAATAGCACTATTAATAATATATGACATTTGCATTATGACTTAAATTTGTTTACATACTGTATATATGATTTTAAGTAATCAGTATACTGATTTTCTATGTATTCAAAACAGTCGAGTAAAGATACAGAAATTTCAACAAGAAGCTATAGTACTTTCGTATCATTTTTCTTTCTTTGCGTTGCTGAACTTGATGTATAAAAACAGAAACATGGAAGCAGCACTGACATTTTTCATTATTTTTATATAAAAAGAAATCTAGGACTCTAAAACAGGAGTACAAAAAATATGTATGTTTAAACATTCAATTCAGTTCAGTTCAGTTGCTCAGTCATGTCCGACCCTTTGCGACCCCATGAATCACAGCACGCCAGGCGTCCCTGTCCAACACCAACTCCCAGAGTCCATCCAAACCCATGTCTATCGAGTCGATGATGCCATCCAACCATCTCATCCTCCGTCATCCCCTTCTCCTCCTGCCCTCAATCTTTCCCAGCATCAAGCTCTTTCCCAGTAAGTCAGCTCTTTGCACCAGGTGGCCAAAATATTGGTGTTTCAGCTTCAACATCAGTCCTTCCAATGAACACCCGGGACTGATCTTCTTCAAAATGGACTGATTGGATCTCCTTGTAGTTCAAGGGATGCTCAAGAGTCTTCTCCAACACCACAGTTCAAAAGCATCAATTCTTCAGCGCTCAGCTTTCTTTATAGTCCAACTCTAACATCCATATATGACCACTGGAAAAACCATAGCCTTGACTAGATGAACCTTTGTTGGCAAAGTAACGTCTCTGCTTTTGAATATGCTATCTAGGTTGGTCACAACTTTCCTTCCAAGGAGGAAGCATCTTTTAATTTCATGGCTGCAGTCACCTTCTGCCTTGATTTTGGAGCCCAGAAAAATAAAGTCTGACACCGTTTCCACTGTTTGCCCATCTATTTGCCATGAAATGATGGGACCAGATGCCATGATCTTCGTTTTCTGAATGTTGAGCTTTAAGCCAACTTTTTCACTCTCCTCTTTCACTTTCTTCAAGAGGCCCTTTAGTTCTTCTTCACTTTCTGCCATAGGGTGGTGTCATCTGCATATCTGAGGTTATTGATATTTCTCCCGGCAATCTTGATTCCAGCTTGTTCTTCCTCCAGCCTACTTTTTCTCATGATGTACTCTGCATAGAAGTTAAATAAGCAGGGTGATAATGTACAGCCTAGACGTACTCCTTTTCCTATTTGCAACCAGTCTGTTGTTCCATGTCCAGTTCTAACTGTTGCTTCCTGACTGCATATAGGTTTCTCAAGAGGCAGGTCAGGTGGTCTGGTATTCCCATCTCTTTCAGAATTTTCCACAGTTTATTGTGATCCATACAGTCAAAGGCTTTGGCATAGACAATAAAGCAGAAATAGATGTTTTTTGGAACTCTCTTGCTTTTTCGATGATCCAGCGGATGTTGACACTTTGATCTCTGGTTCCTCTGCCTTTTCTAAAACCAGCTTGAACATCTGGAAGTTCACAGTTCATGTACTATTGAAGCCTGGCTTGGAGAATTTTGAGCATTACTTTAATAGCGTGTGAGATGAGTACAATTGTGTGGTAGTTTGAGCATTCTTTGGTGTTGCCTTTCTTTATGATTGGAATGAAAACTGACCTTTTCCAGTCCTGTGGCCACTGCTGAGTTTTCAAAATTTGCTGGCATATTGAGTGAAGCACTTTCACAGCATCATCTTTCAGGATTTGAAATAGCTCAACTGGAATTCCATCACCTCCACTAGCTTTGTTTGTAGTGATGCTTCCTAAGGCCCACTTGTCTTCACATTCCAGGATGTCTGGCTGTAGGTGAGTGATCACACTATCGTGATTATCTTGGTCATGAAGATCTTTTTTGTACAGTTCTTCTGTGTGTTCTTGCTACCTCTTCTTAATATCTTCTGCTTCTGTTAGGTCCTTACCATTTCTGTCCTTTATTGAGCCCATCTTTGCATGAAATGTTCCCTTAATATCTCCAATTTTCTTGAAGAGATCTCTAGTCTTTCCCATTCTGTTGTTTTCCTCTATTTCTTTGCATTGATCTCTGAGGAAGGCTTAATATTATTGAAAATATAGAACTTAAAAAAGTTAAAAAGAGGCTTGTAGAAAAGCCTTGACTTTAAAGAAACTTAAAACTAAAAATAAATAGAATCTTCTCTGATCTCTTTCCCCAAGACCATGTCTGCAGAAGTGAACACAGACTACAAAGAACCTGCTTGATTTTTAACAAGCAGAATTTTGATGACTCCCTGTCATCAAGCCCATCAAGCTCATGACCATCATTGTTGTATCCCAAACCCTAATGGTCTGACCCATGCCTTGCTTAACTTGTTCATTTCTGGTCTCTCACCTGAAATTCCAATCACAACATTTTACTGAAATGTCTTGAATGGATTTAAGCATATGCACCATTTTATGTTGAACTGTTATAGGTTGAACTGTGTTGCTCAAAAAACATACTTTGAAGTTGTAACCCCCAGTACCTCAGAATGTGACCTTATTCTAAAATAAGGTCAATGCAGGTATAAATAGTGAATTAAAATGAGGTCATACTGGAGCAGGGTGAACCACTAATCCAATATGATTCATGTGCTTAGTTATAAGAAGACTGCTCAATGGAGATACAAACACAGGGAGAAAGACATGTGGGGATTGAGGTGATGTATCTGAAAGGATTGTTGGCCATTATCAGAAACCAGGGAAGAGGCGTGGAAAAGATTTTCCCTTATAGGCCCCGGAAGAAACCAACCCTGTAGACATCTTGATTTTGGACTTCCAACCTGCAGAAATTTGAAAGAATAAGTTATTGTTTTAAACTATCCAATTTATGGTAGTTTGTTACAGCTGCCCTAGAAAATTAATACATACTCTTATCTCCAACTGTTCAGTTCAGTTCAGTTCAGTCACTCAGTCTTGTCCAACTCTTTGCAACCCTGCGGACTGCAGCACACCAGGCCTCCCTGTCCATCACCAACTCCTAGAGTTTACTCAATGGGCATTTACTCATGCCCATTGAGTCAGTGATGCCATCCAACCATCTCATCCTCTATTGTCCCCTTCTCCTCTATTGTCCCCTTCTCCTCCTGCCCTCAATCATTCCCAGCATCAGGGTCTTTTCAAATGAGTCAGCTCTTCGCATCAGGTGGCCAAAGTATTGGTGTTTCAGCTTCAACATCAGTCCTTCCAATGAATATTCAGGACTGATTTCCTTTATGATTGACTGGTTTTATCTCCTTGCAGTCCAAGGGATGCTCAAGAGTCCTCTCCAACACCACAGTTTAAAAGCATCAATTCTTCAGCACTCAGCTTTCTTTACAGTCCAACTCTCACATCCATACAGCACTACTGGAAAAACCACAGCTTTGACTAGATGGACCCACCTATTCTCTAGGGGGAGCAGTGTTTAAATGTAATCACTGCTTTATCTGACTCCTTCCTGAAAGAAACTAATTATCAACATGTTATTTTGCTACTGTTTTCCTAAAAACAATTATAATAATAGCTCAACCCATAAGGGATTTAATATTAAGAGCCTTATGACCAGAAAATGAAAATATAAATTTATAATTTTATTTTTACCTTACAGAAATACAAGTTAATCATTTAAAAACAGAATGTTGTGTCCAATCCATTCTGAACTTCTTTCTCTTCATTCTAAATCTTTGTACATACTATATCCCCTTCTATCTTTCTTTTTTATCCTTCTTTTGCCTGCTGCTGCTGCTGCTGCTGCTGCGTCGCTTCAGTCGTGTCCAACTCTGTGCAACCCCATAGATGGCAGCCCACCAGGCTCCCCCGTCCCTGGGGTTCTCCAGGCAAGAACACTGGAGTGGGTTGCCATTTCCTTCTCCAATGCATGAAAGTGAAAAGTGAAAGTGAAGTCGCTCAGTCATGTCTGACTCTTCGCGACCCCATGGACTGCAGCCCACCAGGCCCTTCCGTCCATGGGATTTTCCAGGCAAGAGTACTGGAGTGAGATGCCACGATGACATCTACTCTGAAAAACCATCTTTAAACTCCAATTATAGGCTTGCAATATGTTCTCTATGGTCAAATAACAGGCTTATAAAGCTAAGTTTATGCTACCAATAAATTTCAATAAGAAACTTGGTTTATCATAGGGATGTGTGAACTAAGAAATGGCCATTGAATAGGTAAGGTATCTAAGAATAATGCATTTAAATTTTTAAGTGTGGTTGCTTTAGCCAAAAGGGCTTCCCCAGTGGCTCAGCAGTAAAGAATCTGCCTGCAATGCAGGAGTCACGGGAGATTGGGTTTGATCCCTGGGTCTGGAAGATCCCTTGGAGGAGGGCATGACAACCCACTCCAGTATTCTCGCCTAGAGAATCCTTCGGACAGAGGACCCTGGTAGGCTACACTCCATAGGATCTCAAAGAGTCGGACATGCCTGAAGCGACAGCACCCATGCATGCTTTAGCCGAGGAGTAGAATTTTACTAAAATTCAACTTTGCCTTTATTTTATTTACAAATATAGTGACAGACATAATGACATTGGTGCATAAATTTGAATTTTGATTTGGACCTGGCCACCATGAGGGTAAAATTGGTGATGCTCCTTATAAATGCATAACTATTTTATTCCAATGACTAATTGCCTATATGACATTTTATTGTTTATCTTGTAATATTTAACTTTCTCCTAAATACTTAACTGACTAAAGGATGGAGTTTACATTCATGGTGCTAAAGACAATAATGGCATGAGCTTGTAAAGAGCATCACAAAGCACTGCTGAGCTTGCTCAATTAAGCCTGCATAATTCAGATTTACTCTGTCGATTCGAAACGTGACTTTCATGTGCTTTTTTCCTCAGCATATCATTATACTAGAGCTTAATGCACCAAAATTACTATATTCATAGGAAATCCTACATGTGACTTTCTATAGTGAAACTTAGTAGTCTTAGATTTTAACTTATTAGTCTTAGACTTTAACAACAAGTTTCCTGAAGTCTGTGTCCCATGTTAACATGAAATAAACAAAGCACTTGCAATAAAGGGTAAAGAAATGTTGATGTTACCATGTATTCTATCTGGAATACACCTTGGCTGACATTTTGGAGATGTATCGGGTCAGTTCAGTTTAGTCACTTAGTTGTGTCCGACTCTGAGACCCCATGAACTGCAGCGCACCAGGCCTCCCTATCCACCACCAACTCCCGGAGTTCACCCAAACCCATGTCCATCGAGTCAGTGATGCCATCCAACCATCTCATCCTCTGTTGTCCCCTTCTCTTCCTGCTCTCAATCTTTCCCAGCATCAGGGTCTTTTCCAATGAATCAGCTCCTTGCATGAGGTGGCCAAAGTATTGGAGTTTCAGCTTCAACATCAATCTTTCCAATGAACACCCAGGACTGATCTCCTTTAGGATGGACTGGTTGGATCTCCTTGCAGTCCAAGGGACTCTCAAGAGTCTTCTCCAACACCACAGTTCAAAAACATCAATTCTTCAGAGCTCAGCTTTCTTTATAGTCCAACTCCACATCCATACATGACCACTGGAAAAACCATAGCCTTGACTAGACGGACCTTTGTTGGTAAAATAATGTCTCTGCTTTTTAATATGTTATCTAGGTTTGTCATAACTTTCCTTCCAAGGAGGAAGCATCTTTTAATTTCATGGCTGCAGTCACCATCTGCAGTGATTTTGGATCCCCCCCAAATAAAGTCAGCTATTGTTTCCACTGTTTCCCCATCTATTTGCCATGAAGTGATGGGACCGGATGCCATGATCTTCGTTTTCTGAATGTTGAGCTTTAAGCCAAGTTTTTCACTCTCGTCTTTCACTTTCATCAAGAGGCTCTTTAGTTCTTCTTCACTTTCTGCCATAAAGGTGGTATCATCTGTATATCTGATGTTACTGCTATTTCTCCTGGCAATCTTGATTCCAGCTTGTGCTTCCTCCAGCCCAGCATTTCTCACGATGTACTCTGCATAGAAGTTAAATAAGCAGGGTGACAATAATGTATAAACATTTCTAAAATATTTCTGAACCAGTTGCTTTGGCTGATTATAGGAATGTCTCATTTTTAGCACTTTCTGAGGTGAAGTGAAAGGCACTCAGCTATGTCTGACTCTTTGCGACCCTATGGACTATACAGCCCATGAATTTTTCCAGGCCAGAATACTGGAGTGGGTAGCCTTTCCTCTTCTCCAGGGAGTCTTCCCAACACAGGGATTGAACCCAGGTCTCCCGCATTGCAAGCAGATTCTTTACCAGCTGAGCCACAGGGGAAGCCCAAGAATACTGAAATGGGTAGCCTATCCCTTCTCCAGGTGATCTTTCTGACCTAGGAATTGAACCAGGGTCTCTTGCATTGCAGATGATTCTTTACCAACTGAGCTATCAGGGGAGCCCTGATACTCTCTGAGGTGAAGTTCTTACAATTCACATTTTTCATTCTGTAATTGGTAGAGCAACTACCTCAATAGATTAGGATTTCGTGGGTTCTTTCCCCAACCTATTGAATCCAAAGAGATCCAATTTCAGCGGAAAAATAAATACAGAAGAAGCTGAGGAAATTTTTTCAGCAGTTCATCAGAGTCATTTATAATGCAATTATACATAAATACAGTCATTAAAAAAATGAAACTGAAAAATGTTAATTCCTGGTAAATTTGCAGAGAAAGATGTCAAATACTCCTTGAATGAAAGCTTTATGATGCAAGTTCTTAAATCACTTTTTTAAAGACAAATTCTCTGTGTAGCAGCTCATGTTTTCTCCAAGGAAAGACTAATTAAAAAGTATTTAAGGAATGACTTGGGATAGCAATGCTTAGCAGTGTTAATGCTACTCGGTTTAGAAGTTTTAAGTGATATAAACACTAAGCAAAGTTGATCCATAATTTTTCTAATGCCAAAGATAATGACAATGTTATTAACATACATTTTCATATTGTCTTAATTTTTTCTAATTATAAAAGTAAGAATAAATTAAAATCCAAATATTAAGGAAATGAATAAAGCAAATAAAAATTCTCTGTAGTGCCATAGCTTTAGTTGCTGGCTACATAGTCCTTCTGCTTTTTTTCTTTTTTCTGTACATTTGCTAATACTGTTATTGTCCTATTTTTATAGAAAAATGTCACATGATACATACTGATCTGAAATTTAACTTTTTTCATTTAGCAATGTATTTTGAACCTTTTTTCATAATGCTAAATTTAGCTGCGTCTAACTTTTAATAGCTTCATGCTACTCCATGAAATGGGTCTATTATGATTTTACCCCATCAATGGATACTTGAGTTCTTAACTATCAAAGCAAAGCAGAGTGAATATTCTTATACACACAGATTATTATACCTTGGTACTTATTTCTCAAAGATAAATACCCAGAAGTGAAAAATACTGTTAAGAATATGATCAGTTTAGATTTAATAAAAATTTCTAAAATATGCTTGAATTAGTATTGCCCTGAATACAGCCAAAACATTAGAAACCTCTCATCAATTCCTTAGGTATTTTTATTTACTTCAGTTGTGTAAATTGATGTGGGGCTATATAATATTAAGCCTTTCTGTGGAAGGAGATGATATTTCTCATCGTTTATTCAGGTTATCTTTTATGTTCTTTTGGCAAGTTTTATGTGTAGGAATAGGGCACATAAATTTGCATGATCCTATACAATTTATATTCACGAATGTCATCAATAATTGCTAAACTCTCATGTTTTGATTTATATTCTGTGTTCCAAGTTTTATTTGCATAATATTTTGCTTATCAAATGAATTCTTTCTAAAAATTAGCGTATTAATATTAATGTAGACAACCTAGAAGTCTTTCACATTTACTTTGTATTCTAAGCACAAAATATAATGTTTGCCACATTTTAGGAATTTAATAAATTTTTATTGTATAGAAATGAAAATTACTTACCTTTATGAATAGAGCAAACAAGGGGACACTAAATATCTTAAGGGGGTGAAGCCAAGTTTATCACAGTTACTCTTCTTCCTATCACATCACACTAATTTATGTGAAAAATATCTCAAAGAAATTACACTATAGATTTTAGTGTTAGTGGTGGACAGAGAGACATCTAGTCCATTGAAGGCTTATGTGTTTGGTTGCTACCTATTTCTATTCTAATTCCCCTCTCTCTCCAAATGTACACAAGTACTACTTAAGAAGCTGAAAATGTGAAGTCATGCAAAGATTTGTTTAAAAAGCTAAACATTTCATGAGCCACCAATCAAGATCTGATAATATTATTCACGCAGCAATTTGAAGGCGAAACAGGAGGAAAATCAGACTCACTCTACCGCTGTAAAAATCACCCCCATGGGAGTGAGGGAAATGCTCAGAGAATGAAAAATGGGAAATTCGTGACTCTTCCCAACAGTTCAGCCTAGAGTGAAACAGCAGTCATGATTTTCCAAAAACACCTCCTCACGAAACTAAGATAAATTTCTATTCAAAAATAATGCTTTTATGGTACTCAGAGTGGTTTGTTTTGTATAAGACACGGCTTATTAGACTGATGAAACTTGTCACTGAAAATAGCATTTTATGCAGATTGCACTTGGTTAGTAGGATCTTGCAATTGGAAACTGACAAGAAACTATAATGTAGAACTCATAACTGATTCTAAGGGGAAGAAGGACTGAGATAACAACTGCTGCAAGCATGCAAACTGGGAAGCCTTAATGTTTTGCTACCAAGGTGGTTTCAACCGGAAGTGGTCCTTCCCCCAGCCACTCTCCACCTCAATATGTCTGGTAATCTCTTCAGAAACCTTTGACTGCCACAACTGGTGTGTGTGTGTGTCACAGGGGAGTCAGTTGCTATAGACATCTACTGGGTTGCTAAACATCCTAAAACACACAGGGCAGCCCTCTACAACATACAATTACCCAACCCCAAATGTCAGCATTACTATTATTATGAAATCCTATGACGGATGAATGGACAAATTATCAGGTATATCTTTGTAATATGACTTATGATTTAGGGTGAGATAATTAAGAAGAAAAACATGACTTGAGGCAAATATTAAATTGTTCTTAAAATTATACCTCTAAATTGCTTTAAATGATACTAGTAATGAAAGGTAAGTTCATGTTGATTCGTGTTGCTTGGATAAATAGTTATGTTTTTATGGGCTGTGTGCTTAGTTGTGTCCGAGTGTTTGAAACCTCATGGGCTGTAGCCCACCAGGCCCCTCTGTCCATGGGGATTCTCCAGGCAAGAATACTGGAGTGGGTTGCCATGCCCTCCTTCAGGGGATATTCCCAACCCAGGGAATCAAACCCAGGTCTCCTGCATTGCAGGTGGATTCCTTACCATCTGAGCCATCAGGGAAGCCTGTTTTTTAAAGGTAGGATAATTCAGCATTATTAATTTGCAGAGTTTTGAGTAGAATTTAGCATCTGGGTCTCACATAAATTATGTTTCTCTTCATTCAGTCTTTGTGGACAATATGTTACTGTACACCTCAAGGCAAATTTCCAGAATGGCATATTTGCAATCCAGAATAGATACATAAATTCTTTTGAAAACTTGTATACTTAACAGATTGGGTTCTGAAACCTCAGTTTCCCTGAAACTTTCTTTAGAAAATGGTGCCAAATGACCCTTCATTAATTGTTGTGGCTCCAGCTTCGGCCCTATAGGTGAACTCCCCTGACCACAGCCACTTGGATCAGAAATAGGGACATGTACCATAGGCACAGTATGACCAAAATGTCAAAGGTGATAGTTTATGTGATATACTCAGTGGTGGTAGCTTTCTGTTTTCATCTTAATACAAAAGTTTGTGATTTTTATTCATTTCTTTCCAGAAACACTGAATTGTGATTTATATTTCATAATTTAATCAGCTGATTTCATTATGCATTTGAGGAACTATTTTTTTCTCTTAATTCTATTTTTTCATTTTCAGCAGTTTGTTCTCAATAAATGCCCTTCATGGAAGCAATGGAGGCAACTGACAATTAAATTCTTTTTGTAAGAAGGATAAAGTTTCAGTCAAAGAAAAATTTTATTTAGGCCTAGCGTATTGTCTTTGGCTGTGATAAACTATTTCTAAAGTCATTTAAGACACCCAGGAATCTGAAGTCAATCAGACAAATCAAAAGCCACCTTAGGTTTCTGTGTGTTCTTTCAATGAGGCATAAACTTTAAGCGTATACAGCTCCATCTTGTAACTCTGAAAGTTCCCCTTTCCTTTTATGACTCAAATCTATGGGACTGGATTTGAGCACTAGAACCAACATAAGTAAGTCCTTTCCTTCATTAAACAACACTGGGACAAAACTTATTTTTCTGTACCCAACTTAAAAATGTCTGTGATTGAGCACACTTGCCTAGTCATACTTAAACAATACTAAGAAGAACCATGGAGAAGGCAATGGCACCCCACTCCAGTACTCTTGCCTGGAAAATCCCATGGATGGAGGAGCCTGGTGGGCTGCAGTCCATGGGGTCGCTGGGAGTCAGACACAACTGAATGACTTCACTTTCGCTTTTCACTTTCATGCATTGGAGAAGGAAATGGCAACCCACTCCAGTATTCTTGCCTGGAGAATCCCAGGGATGGGGGAACCTGGTGGGCTACCGTCAATGGGGTCCCACAGAGTCAGACATGACTGAAGCGACTTAGCAGCAGCAGCAGCAGCAGCAAGAAGAACCATTTGAGTGCAGAGTTCCAAACAATAGCAAGGAGGGATAAGAAAGCCTTCCTCAGTGATTAATGCAAAGAAATAGAGGAAAATAATAGAATTGGAAAGACTAGAGATCTCTTCAAGGAAATTATAGATACCAAGGGAACATTTCATGTAAAGATGGGCTCAATAAAGGACAGAAATGGTATGGACCTAACAGAAGCAGAAGATATTAAGAAGAGGTGGCAAGAATACACAGAAGAATTCTGTGTACAAAAAAGATCTTCATGACCCAGATAATCACGATGATGTGATCACTCACCTAGAGCCAGACATCCTGGAATGTGAAGTCAAGTGGGCCTTAGGAAGCATCACTATGAACAAAGCTAGTGGAGGTGATGGAATTCCAGTTGAGCTATTTCAAATCCTGAAAGATGATGCTGTGAAAGTGCTGCGCTCAATATGCCAGCAAATTTGGAAAACTCAGCAGTGGCCACAGGACTAGAAAAGGTCAGTTTTCATTCCAATCCCAAAGAAAGGCAATGCCAAGGAATGCTCAAACTACTGCACAATTGCACTCATCCCACGTACTAGTAAAATAATGCTCAAAATTCCCCAAGCCAGGCTTTGGCAGTATGTGAACCGTGAACTTCCAGATGTTCAAGCTGGTTTTAGAAAAGGCAGAGGAACCAGAGACCAAATTGCCAACATCCGCTAGATCATCGAAAAAGCAAGAGAGTTCCAGAAAAACATCTATTTTTGTTTTATGGACTATGCCAAAGCCTTTGACTGTGTGGATCACAATCAACTGTGGAAAATTCTGAAAGAGATGGGAACACCAGACCACCTGACCTGCTTCTTGAGAAACCTATATGCAGGTCAGGAAGCAACAGTTAGAACTGGACATGGAACAACAGACTGGTTCCAAATAGGAAAAGGAGTACATCAAGGCTGTATATTGTCACCCTGCTTATTTAACTTCTATGCAGAGTACATCATGAGAAAAAGTGGGCTGGAGGAAGCACAAGCTGGAATCAAGAATGCCAGGAGAAATATCAATAACCTCAGATATGCAGATGACACCACCCTTGTGGCAGAAAGTAAAGAAGAACTGAAGGACCTCTTGATGAAAGTGAAAGTGGAGAGTGAAAAAGTTGGCTTAAAACTCAACATTCAGAAAACAAAGATCATGGCATCTGTTCCCATCACTTCATGGCAAATAGATGGGGAAACAGTGGAAACAGTGGCTGACTTTATTTTTCTGGGCTCCAAAATCACTGCAGATGGTGATTGCAGCCACAAAATTAAAAGACGCCTACTCCTTGGAAGGAAAGTTATGACCAACCTAGACAGTATATTGAAAGGTAGAAACAT
>NW_011494614.1:2331656-2340852 GCF_000754665.1 Bison bison bison | reverse complement strand
AAATAGATGGGGAAACAGTGGAAACAGTGGCTGACTTTATTTTTCTGGGCTCCAAAATCACTGCAGATGGTGATTGCAGCCACAAAATTAAAAGACGCCTACTCCTTGGAAGGAAAGTTATGACCAACCTAGACAGTATATTGAAAGGTAGAAACATCACTTTGCCAACAAAGATCCGTCTAGTCAAGGCTATGGTTTTTCCAGTGATCATGTATGGATGTTAGAGTTGGACTATAAAGAAAGCTGAGCGCTGAAGAATTGGTGCTTTTGAACTATGGTGTTGGAGAAGACTCTTGAGAGTCCCTTGGACTGCAAGGAGATCCAACCAGTCCATCCTAAAGGAGATCAGTCCTGGGTGTTCATTGGAAGGTCTAATGTTGAAGCTGAGACTCTAATACTTTGGCCACCTGATGTGAACAGCTGACTCATTGGAAAAGACCCTGATGCTGGGAGGTATTGGGGGCAGGAGGAGAAGGGGAGGACAGAGGATGAGATGGTTGGATGGCATCACCGACTCGATGGACATGGGTTTGGGTGGGCTCCAGGAGTTGATGATGGATAGGGAGGCCTGGTGTGCTGTGGTTCATAGGGTCTCAAAGAGTCGGACACTACTGAGTGACTGAACTGAACTGAACTGAACTGAGGAGGAAGCAAAAAATGCTTAGCTACTACTTCAGGAAAAAATTATTCTTGATAAACAAGAGTATGAAACAACTAAATTAGCGTACTAATTAGACTCAGAGCTTGCTCATCAAGATGCTTAAAAAATCTCTTTCCATCAGTTTGCTGTGCCCACCAATACAAGGTCATTATGTCATAAACTTTACCTAACTCTATCTGTTTTTTTACTTTTTAAGGTGCAAATTACAGTGATCTTGATGATGACTTAAAACCATATCCTTTTCTTAATCTTCCCCTTTCAGATAGTTTTAAGACTCAGTCAAGGTAAATTCTCCTTTGCCACAGAAGGTATAATTAACTTAATTTTGCTTGACCACTATGCTATTCTGGTGGTCTTTGGAATATTAATAACAAAATTAAAGTACTAAAATAAAAATTAAGAAGACTGAGGACCCCCAAATATAAATAGATCTTATATGCTGAGCCTTCTTAAAAAGTGATTTATACTAAAATTGGTTTCTAAGGAGAGACGAAAATTAACCAGTCATTTTCTATGATCAGTCACTAAAGTGGTTTAGTTATCTATCAAAACTGTTATATTCTGTAAGAAAGAAGGGAAGTTTCTAAATGTTTCCTTGAAGCTGGTAATTATGGATACAAAAATCTCACAAAAATAATATCTAGCTGTACATTGAATAAGAACTCTTGTTATGTAATTACGAAAGCAAATGTATTTTTGACTCTCATAATCCTCATCATTTTAAACCTGCTTAGTGAGCATTGTCATTTCTCTGCATATGGATGAAATAGAACTAATTGCCATTACTTTCTGTCCTTTAAATCTCAGCCTTTAAAACATCCAGTCCTGTGTAATAATCAAAATTTTTGAAGAATTAAATTCTCTTCTTTTCCTTCCATCTGGAGTTTTCTTTGGGCTGACTACTTGCAGGAAACTATAGAATACTTACTTCTTTTTCTCTTCTTTTCATAACCTCTTGTTCCACTTGATATCTTTTAATCCAACACCATCAAAGCTGAGGTGGGGGGTACCACTGAGAGACAAATTAAGTGTGAGAGAAAAGGTAAGGCAAATAGAAAAGCTTATATTTGGCTTTTTCTACTTATCTCAGAAATCTTCATGATTTTTTAATATTACAGATACTTAAAGCCAACTTTTTAACTTGTTGGGCACTTTGGTGGGTTTTTGGAAAAATTCTCTGTGGAGTGCCTTGTTCCAAAACTCCTGAGACCTGGGCAGAGTCTTTACTTTGTCAGGTCTATCTCCACACTAAGATTTTTTTCTGTGTGGATATCCTGCGTCCTTTTCCAGCTGATATTCCTCACCTAAATGACAACTCTCCTTGGGTAGGTCATATTTAAAACAATCCCAAGGTGACATTTCTACTTAGAAATCACAATTGGTTACCATGATTAACCTGCATCTGACTCCTTTTTGGAAAGAGAGAACTTCCCAGTTCCAGCCTTCATTCAAAGATCACTTGAATTTTTTCAGGCATGAGTCACAAATTTTAGGGGAACACAAATAAAGCTTATTAAATAGACCCTTCAAAACTTCTTTCACCACACTTGAAGTTAGAACCAGACACTGCCCAAGTCTTCTCTGCTATGGGACTGAGATCCCTAGCATATTGGTGATGCTCTCAAAATCACTTTTAATAGAGCCTTCTCTCTAATACCAACTCTCAATCATTTCTTCAAGGAGATGTAGGGCTTTAGGATTTGTGTTGCCAGTTTGGAGACATTTTCATTGTAAATCTTACAAGAGGTATAACAGTTACTTTGGAGTAATGTCTGGCATATTATACTTTATCTCATTGTGCTGTCAAAAATGTCAATTTTAACATTCTGTTAGATACTGAAAAATTTCAATGTAGTTCTTCTTACATATAGTAACAGAAATGTTAAATAAATTAATCCCAGATAGAATGCAGCAGCATATTAATTGAGTTACATATCCCAGATTGTATTTGGTCTCAGGAATGCAAGAATGGCTAATATTGAGAATTTTTTTTCTTAGAATTAAAAATCCTTTATTGATAAAAATTATGATTGCCTAGTAACTTTAATTTGCATTTTGTTTTTTATTTTAATTAATTTTTTTATTGAAGGATAATTGCTTTACAGAATTTTGTTGTTTTTTGTCAAACCTCAGCATGAGTCAGCCATAGGTATACATATATTCCCTCTCTTTTGAGCCTCCCTCCCCTCTCCCTTCCCATTCCACCCCTCTAGGTTGATACAGAGCCCCTGTTTGAGTTTCCTGAACCATATAGCAAATTCCCATCGGCTATCTATTTTACACATGGTAATGTAAGTTTCCGTGTTACTCCTTCCATACATCTCACCCTCTCCTCCCCTCTCCCCATGTCCATAAGTCTATTCTCTATGTCTGTTTCTCCATTGCTGCCCTGTAAATCAGTTCTTCAGTATCATTCTTTTAGATTTCATGTATATGTGTCAGAATACAATATTAATCTTTCTCTTTCTGACTCACTTCACTCTATATAATAGATTCTAGGTTCATCCACCTCATCAGAACTGACTCAAATGCAGTCCTTTTTATGGCTGAGTAATATTCCACTGTGTATACATACCACAACTTATTTATCCATTCATCTGTAGATGGACATCTAGGTTCTTTCCATGTTCTAGCTATTGTAAATAGTGTTGCAATGAACAATGGGATACATATGTCTTTTTCAATTTTGGTTTCCTCAGAGTATATGCCTAGGAGTCATATGATTGCTGGGTCATATGTTTTGTTCCTTGTTTTTTAAAAGAATCTCCATACCGTCTTCCATAGTGGCTGTATCAGTTTCCATTCCCACCAACACTGCAAGAGTGTTCCCTTTTCTCCATACCAGCTGCAGCATTTATTGTTTGTAGACTTTCTGATGATCCTTCTGATCGGTGTGAGGTGATATCTCCTTGTAGTTTTGATTTGCATTTCTCTAATAATGAGCAATATTCAGAAAACAAAGATGGCATCCAGTCCCATCACTTCATGGCAAATAGATGGAGAAACAGTGGAAATAATGGCAGACTTTATTTTTTGGGGCCCCCAGATCACTGCAGATTGTGACTGTAGCTATGAAATTAAAAGACGCTTACTCCTTTGAAGAAAAGTTATGACCAACCAAGACACCATATTAAAAATCAGAGACATTACTTTGCCAACGAAGATCCATCTGGTTAAGGCTATGGTTTTTCAAGGAGTCATGTACGGATGTGAGAGTTGGACTATAAAGAAAGCTGAGTGACGAAGTGCCGGGAGCTCCGCCCCTGGCAACGAAGAATTGATGTTTTTGAACTGTGGTGTTGGAAAAGACTTCTGAGAGTCCCTTGGACTGTAAGGAGATCAAACCAGTCAATCCTAAAGCAAATCAGTCTTGAATATTCATTGGAAGCACTGATGTTGAAGCTGAAACTCCAATACTTTGGCCACCTGATACGAATAACTGACTCATTTGAAAAGACTCTGATGCTGGGAAAGATTGAGGGCAGGAGGAGAAGGGGACAATAGAGGATGAGATGGTTGGATGGCATCACTCACTCAACGGACATGAATTTGAGTAAACTCTGGGAATTGGTGATGGACAGGGAGGCCTGGCAAGCTGCAGTCCATGGAATCGCAGAGTCGGACACTACTGAGTGACTGACTTAACTGAATAATGAGTGATTTTGAGCATCTTTTCATGTGTTAACCATCTGTAGGTCTGCTTCAGAGAAATGTCTGTTTAGGTTCTTTTCCCAATTTTTGATTGGGTTGTTTGTTTTTCTGGCATTGAGTTATATGAGCTGCTTGTATATTTTGGAAATTAATCCTTTGTCAGTTGTTTCATTTGCTATTATTTTCTCCCATTCTGAGGATTGTCTTTTCACCATGCTTATAGTTTCCTTTGCTGTGCAAAAGCTTTTAAATTTAATCAGGTCTCACTTGTTTACTTTTGTTTGTATTTCCATTACTCTAGGAGGAGGGTCATAGAGGATCTTGATTTGATTTATGTCGAGTGTTCTGCCTATGTTTTCCTCTAAGAGTTTTATAGTTTCTGGTCTTACATTTAGGTCTTTAATCCTTGTTGAGTTTATCTTTGTGTATGGTGTTAGGAAGTGTTCTAATTTCATTCTTTCAGATGTAGCTGTCCAGTTTTCCCAGCACCATTTATTGAAGAGGCTGTCTTTGCCTCATTGTATGTTCTTGCCTCCTGTCTCAAAAATAAGGTACCCATAGGTGCATGGGTTTATTTCTGGGCTTTCTATCTTGTTCCATTGGTCTATATGTCTGCTTTTGCACCAGTACAATGCTGTCTTGATGACTGTAGCTTTGTAGTATAATTTGAAGTCACGAAGGTTGATTCCTCCAGCTTCATTCTTCTTTCTTAAGACTGCTTTGGCTATTTGGGGTCTTTTGTGTTTACAGATTAATTGAGAAATTTTTGTTCTATTTCTGTGAAAAATGCTATTGGTGATTTGATAGGGATCACATTGAATCTGTAGATTGCATTTGGTAATATAGTCATTTTCACAATATTTATTCTTCCTACCCAGGAACATGGAATATCTCTCCATCTGTTTATGTCATCTCTGATTTTTTCCATGACTGCCTTATAATTATCTGTGTATAGTTCTTTTGTCTCCTTAGGTAAGTTTATTCCTAGATATTTAATTCTTTTTGTTGCAATGGTGACTGGAATTGATTCCATAATTTCTCTTTCTGATTTTTCATTGTTAGTACGTAGAAATGCAAACAATTTCTGTGTGTTGATTTTGTATCCTGCAACTTTGCTAAATTCACTAATTAACTCTAGTAATTTTCTGATATTATCTTTAGGATTTTCAATGTACAGTATCATGTCATCTACAAACATTGACAGTTTTACTTCTTCTTTTCTGATCTGGATTCCTTTTATTTCTTCTTCTTCTCTGATTGCTGCAGCTAGGACTTCCAAATCTATGCTGAATAACAGTGGTGAAAGTGGACCCCCTTGTCTTGTTCTTGATCTTAGGGGGAATGCTTTCAGTTTTTCACCATTAAGAATAATGTTTGCTGTGGGCTTATCATATATGGCCTTTAGTAAGTTGAGGTAGGTTCCTTCTATGCCCATTTTTTGAAGAGTTTTAATCATAAATGGATGTTGAGTTTTGTCAAAAGCTTTTTGTGCATCTATTGAGATTATCATATGGTTTTTATCTTTCAGTTTGTTAACATGGTGTATCACATTGATTTATTTGCATATATTGAAAATCCTTGCATTCCTGGAATAAACCCAGCTTGATTATGGTGTCCCTTGAACTGCATGGAGTCCCTTGGACTGCAAGGAGATTCATCCAGTCCATCCTAAAGGAAATCAATATTGAATATTCACGAAAGGACTGATGTTGAAGTTGAAACTCCAATACTGTGGCCACCTGATGCAAAGAACTGACTCATTTGAAAAGACCCTGATGCTGCAAAAGATTGAAGGTGGGAAGAGAAGGGGATGACAGAGGATGAGATGGTTGGATGGCATCATCGACTCAATGGACATGAGTTTGTGTAAACTCCTGGAGTTGGTGATGGACAGGGAAGTCTGGTGTGCTGCAGTCCATGGGGTTGTAAAGAGTTGGACATGACTGAGTGACTGAACTGAACTGAACAGATAATGGTGTATGAGCTTTTTGATGTGTTGCTGAATTCTGTTTGCTAAAATGTTGTTAAGGATGTTTGCATCTATGTTCATCAGTGATATTGGCCTGTTCAGTTCAGTTCAGTTCAGTTCAGTCGCTCAGTCCTGTCCGACTCTTTGCGACCCCATGAATTGCAGCACGCCAGGTCTCCCTGTCCATCACCAACTCCTGGAGTTCACTCAAACTTACATCCATCGAGTCGGTGATGCCATTCAGCCATCTCATCCTCTGTCGTCCCCTTCTCCTCCTGCCCCCAATCCCTCCCAGCATCAGAGTCTTTTCCAATGACTCAAATCTTCACATGAGGTGGCCAAAGTACTGGAGTTTCAGCTTTAGCATCATTCCTTCCAAAGAAATCCCAGGGCTGATCTCCTTCAGAATGGACTGGTTGGATCTCCTTGCAGTCCAAGGGACTCTCAAAAGTCTTCTCCAACACCACAGTTCAAAAGTGCCAGTTCTTCGGGGCTCAGCTTTCTTCACAGTCCAACTCTCACATCCATACATGACCACTGAAAAAACCACAACCTTGACTAGACGGATCTTTGTTGGCAAAGTAATGTCTCTGGTTTTGAATATGCCATCTAGGTTGGTCATCACTTTGCTTCCAAGGAGTAGGCATCTTTTAATTTAATGGCTGCAATCACCATCTGCAGTGATTTACGAGCCCCCCAAAATAAAGTCAGTCACTGTTGCCACTCTTCCCCATCTATTTCCCATGAAGTGATGGGACCAGATGCCATGATCTTAGTTTTCTGAATGTTGAGATTTAAGCCAAGTTTTTCACTCTCGTCTTTCACTTTCATCAAGAGGCTTTTTAGTTCTTCTTCACTTTCTGCCATAGGGTGGTGTCATCTGCATATCTGAGGTTATTGATATTTCTCCCAGCAATCTTGATTCCAGCTTGTGCTTCCTCCAGCCCAGCGTTTCTCATGATGTACTCTGCATAGAAGTTAAATAAGCAGGCTGACAATATACAGCCTTGACGTACTCCTTTTCCTATTTGGACCAGTCTGTTGTTCCATGTCCAGTTCTAACTGTTGCTTCCTGACCTGCATATAGGTTTCTCAAGAGGCAGGTCAGGTGGTCTGATATTCCCATCTTTTTCAGAATTTTCCACAGTTCATTGTGATCCACACAGTCAAAGGCTTTGGCACAGTCAATAAAGCAGAAATAGATGTTTTTTGAAACTCTCTTGCTTTTTTGATGATCCAGTGGATGTTGACAATTTGATCTCTGGTTCCTCTGACCTTTCTAAAACCAGCTTGAACATCTGGAAGTTCATGGTTCACATATTGCTAAAGCCTGGCTCGGAGAATTTTGAGCATTACTTTACTAGTGTGTGAGATGAGTGCAATTTTGGGTAGTTTGAGGGTTCTTTTGCATTGCTTTTGTTTGAGATTGAAATGAAAACTGATCTTTTCCAGTCCTGTGGCCACTGCTGAGTTTTCCAGATTTGCTGGCGTATTGGGGGCAGCACTTTCACAGCATCATCTTTCAGGATTTGAAATAGCTCCACTGGAATTCCATCACCTCCACCAGCTTTGTTTATAGTGATGCTTTCTAAGGCCCACTTGACTTACATTCCAGGATGTCTGGCTCTAGGTGAGTGATCACACCATCATGATTATCTGGGTTGTGAAGATCTTTTTTGTACAGTTCTTCTGTGTATTCTTGCCACCTCTTCTTAATATCTACTGCTTCTGTTAGGTCCATACCATTTCTGTCCTTTATTGAGCCCATCTTTACATGAAATGTTCCCTTGATATTTCTAATTTTCTTGAAGACATCTCTAGTCTTTCCCATTCTGTTGTTTTCCTCTATTTCTTTGCATTGATCACTGAGGAAGGCTTTCTTATCTCTCCTTGCCATTCTTTGGAATTCTGCATTCAGATGCTTATATCTTTTCTTTTCTCCTTTGCTTTTCACTTCTCTTCTTTTCTCAGCTATTGTAAGGCCTCCCCAGACAGCCATTTTGCTTTTTTGCATTTCTTTTCCATGGAGATGGTCTTGAACCCTGTCTCCTGTACAATGTCAGGAACCTCTGTGTATAGTTCATCAGATCAGATCAGATCAGTCGCTCAGTCGTGTCCGACTCTGCGACCCCGTGAATCACAGCATACCAGGCCTCCCTGTCCATCACCAACTCCCGGAGTTCACTGAGACTCACATCCATTGAGTCAGTGATGCCATCCAGCCATCTCATCCTCTGTCGTCCCCTTCTCCTCCTGCCCCCAATCCCTCCCAGCATCAGAGTCTTTTCCAATGAGTCAACTCTTCGCATGAGGTGGCCAAAGTACTGGAGTTTCAGCTTTAGCATCATTCCTTCCAAAGAAATCCCAGGGCTGATCTCCTTTAGAATGGACTGGTTGGATCTCCTTGCAGTCCAAGGGACTCTCAAGAATCTACTCCAACACCACAGTTCAAAAGCATCAGTACTTCAGCGCTCAGCCTTCTTCACAGTCCAACTCTCACATCCATACATGACCACTGGAAAAACCATAGCCTTGACTAGATGGACCTTTGTTGGCAAAGTAATGTCTCTGCTTTTGAATATGCTATCTAGGTTGGTCATAACTTTTCTTCCAAGGGGTAAGCGTCTTTTAATTTCGTGGCTGCAGTCACCATCTGCCATGATTTTGGAGCCAGAAAAATAAAGTCTGACACTGTTTCCCCATCTATTTGCCATGAAGTGATGGGACCGGATGCCATGATCTTCGTTTTCTGAATGTTGAGCCTCAAGCCAACTTTCTCACTCTTCACTTTCACTTTCATCAAGAGGCTTTTTAGTTCCTCTTCACTTTCTGCCATAAGGGTGGTGTCATCTGCATATCTTAGGTTATTGATATTTCTCCCGGCAATCTTGATTCCAGCTTGTGTTTCTTCCAGT
>NW_011494614.1:2327631-2331556 GCF_000754665.1 Bison bison bison | reverse complement strand
TTCTGGAACTCTCTTGCTTTTTCCATGATCCAGCAGATGTTGGCAATTTGATCTCTGGTTCCTCTGCCTTTTCTAAAACCAGCTTGAACATCAGGAAGTTCACGGTTTACATATTGCTGAAGCCTGGCTTGGAGAATTTTGAGCATTACTTTACTAGTGTGTGAGATGATTGCAATTGTGTGGTAGTTTGAGCATTCTTTGGCATTGCCTTTCTTTGGGATTGGAATGAAAACTGACCTTTTCCAGTCCTGTGGCCACTGCTGAGTTTTCCAAATTTGCTGGCATATTGAGTGCAGCACTTTCATAGCATCATCTTTCAGGATTTGGAAGAGCTCAACTGAAATTCCATCACCTCCACTAGCTTTGTTCATAGTGATGCTTTCTAAGGCCCAGTTGACTTTACATTCCAGAATGTCTGGCTCAGGCACTCTATCTGTCACATTTCTTTTTTTGTGATGTCTTTGTCTGGTTTTTGTATCAGGGTGATGATAGCCTCATAGAATGAGTCAGAAGTGTTCCTTCCTCTGCAATTTTTTGAAAGAGTTTTAGGAGGATAGGCATTAGCTCTCTCTAAATGTTTGAGAGAATTCTCCTGTGAAGCCATCTGGTCCCGGGCTTTTCATTTTTGGGAGATTTTTGATTACAGCTTCAACTTCTGTGCTTATATTTGGGTTGTTCATAATTTCTATTTCTTTCTGGTTCAGATCAAAGATTGAACTTTTCTAAGAATTTGTCCATTTCTTCCAGGTTATCCATTTTATTGCCATATAGTTGTTCATAATAATTTCTTATAATCCTTTTTATTTCTGCATTGTCTGCTGTAACTTCTACTTTTTCATTTCTAGTTTTGTTGATGTGATTCTTCTTTCTTTTTTTTTTCTTGATGAGTCTGGCTAAAGATTTGTCAGTTTTGTTTATCTTCTCAAAGGACCAGCTTTTACTTTTATTTGTCTTTACTATTGTTTCTTTCATTTCTTTTTCATTTATTTCTGCTTGGATCTTTATGATTTCTTTCCTTCTACTAATTTTGTTGTTGTTCTCTTTCTTCTTTTTCCACTTGGCTTAGGTGTAAAGTTAGATTGTCTATCTGATGGTTTTCTTGTTTCTTGAGATAGGATTGTATTGCTATAATACAATTTTAAAACTGCTTTTGCTGCATCCCATAGGTTTTGAGTTGTTGTGTTTTCATTGTCATTTTGTTTCTAGAAATTTTTTGAGCTCCCTTTTGATTTCTTCAGCAACCTATTGGTTATTTAGAAACCTGTTGCTTAATCTCTTGTGTTTCTTACATTTTTTTTTTGTAATTCATAACTAGTCTCAGCATTGTGGTTGGAGATGATGCTTGATATGATTTCAGTTTTCTTAAATTTACTGAGGTTTGATTTGTGACCCAAGATGCAGTCTATCATGGAGAATCTTCCATGTGCACTTGAGAAGATGTATTGCTCTTCACTTGGGTGGAATGTCCTGAAGACATCAATGAGATTCATCTCATCTAATGTATCATTTAAGACTTGTGTTTCTTTTTTAATTTTCTGTTTTGAGGATCTGTCCATTGGCGTGACTAGGGTGTTAAAGTCTCCTACTATTATTGTGTTACTGTCAATTTCTCCTTTTATGTCTGTTAGTATTTGTCTTATGTATTGAGGTGCTCCTGTGTTGCATGCAAAGATATTTACAATAGTCTTCCCCTTGGATTGATCCCTTGATCATTATGTAGTGTCCTTTTTTATCTCTATAATCTTCTTTATTTTAAGGTCTATTTTGTCTGATATGAGGATTGCCACAACAGCTTTCTTTTGCTTCTCGTAATCATGGGAATATATTTTTCCATCTTCTCATTTTCAGTCTATATGTGTCTTTAGGCCTGAAGTGGGTTTCTTGTGGATAGCCTATATATGGGTCTTGTTTTTGTATCCATTCAGCCAGTCTGTGTCTTTTGGTTGGAGCATTTAATCCAGTTACATTTAAAGTAATTATTGATATATATGTTCCTATTGCCATTTTCTTAATTGTTTGAGGTTGATTTTGTAGATCTTTTTTCTTCTCTTGTATTTCTTGACTATATAAGTCCCTATAACATTTGTTGTAAAGCTGGTTTGGTGGTACTGAATTATCTTAACTTTTGCTTGTATGAAAAGTTTTTTATTTTTCCATCAATTTTGAATGAGATCCTTGCCAGGTACAGGAATCTTGGTTGTAGATTTTTCCCTTTCAGTACTTTAAATATATCCTGCCATTCCCTTCTGGCTTGCAGAGTTTCTGCTGAGAGATCAGTGGTTAAGTCTATGGGGTTTCCCTTGTATATTATTTGTTGCTCCTCCCTTGCTGCTTTTAATATTCTTTCTTTGTGTTTAGTCTTTGTTAGTTTGATTATTACGTGTCTTGGAGTGTTTCCCCTTGGGTTTATCCTGTTTGGGACTCTTTGTGCCTCTTGGACTTGATTGACTATTTCCTTTTGCATGTTGGGGGATTTTTCAACTATAATCTCTTCAAAAAATTTCTCACATCCTTTCTTTTTCTCTTCTTCTTCTGGGACCCCTATAGTTCAAATGTTGGTGCATTTGATATTGCCCCAGAGGTCTCTGAGACTATCCTCAGTTCTTTTCATTCTTCTTACTTTATTCTGCTCTTTAGAAGTTATTTCCACCATTTTATCTTCCAGCCCACTGATTTGTTTTTCTGCTTCAGATATTTTGCTATTGATTCCTTCTAGAGTATTTTTAATTTCAGTAATTGTGCTGTTTGTCTCTGTATATTTATTTTTTAATTCTTCTAGGTCTTTGTTGATTGATTCTTGCATTTTCTCCTTTTTGTTTTCAAGGTTTTTGATCATCTTTACCATCATTATTCTGAATTCTTTTTCAGGTAGTTTTTCAGGTAGTGTGCCTATTTCCTCTCCATTTATTTGGACTTCTGTGTTTCTAGTTTGTTCCTTCATTTGTGTAGTATTTCTATGCCTTTTCTTTTCTTTTCTTTTTTTTTTACTTATTGTGTTTGAGGTCTCCTTTTACCAGGCTTCACAGAGAACACAATGGCACCCCACTCTAGTACTCTTGCCTGGAGAATCCCATGGATGGAGGAGCCTGGTAGGCTGCAGTCCATGGGGTCGCTAGGAGTCAGACACGACTGAGTGACTTCACTTTCACTTTTCACTTTCATGCATTGGAGAAGGAAATGGCAACCCACTCCAGTGTTCTTGCCTGGAGAATCCCAGGGATGGGGGAGCCTCATGGGCTGCCGTCTATGGGGTTGCACAGAGTCAGACATGACTGAAGCAACTTAGCATGGCATAGCATAGCATAGCATAGCATTTACCAGGCTTCAAGGTTCAATTCTTTCTTCTTTTTGGTTTCTGCCCTTCTAAGGTTGGTCCAGTGGTTTATGTAAGCTTCCTATAGGGTGAGATTTGTGCTGAGTGTTAGTTTGTTTGTTTTTCCTCTGATGGGCAAGGCTGAGTGAGGTGGTAATCCTGTCTGCTGATAATTGGGTTTGTATTTTTGTTTTGTTTGTTGTTTAGATGAGGCATCCTGCACAGGGTGCTACTGGTGGTTAGGTGGTGCTGAGTCTTGTATTCAAGTGGTTTCCTTTGTGTGAATTCTCACTATTTGATACTCCCTAGGGTTAAATAGGAAAAGGAGTTCATCAAGGCTGTATATTGCCACCCTGTTTATTTAACTTCTATGCAGAGTACATCATGAGAAACGCTGGACTGGAAGAAACACAAGTTGGAATCAAGATTGCCGGGAGAAATATCAATAACTTCAGATATGTAGATGACACCACCATTATGGCAGAAAGTGAAGAGGAACTCAAAAGCCTCTTGATGAAAGTGAAAGTGGAGAATGAAAAAGTTGGCTTAAAGCTCAACATTCAGAAAACGAAGATCATGGCATCCGGTCCCATCACTTCATGGGAAATAGAT
>NW_011494614.1:2318569-2327405 GCF_000754665.1 Bison bison bison | reverse complement strand
GAAGAAAGCTGAGCGCCAAAGAATTGATGCTTTTGAACTGTGGTGTTGGACAAGACTCTTGAGAGTCCCATGGACTGCAAGGAGATCCAACCAGTCCATTCTGAAGGAGATCATCCCTGGGATTTCTTTGGAAGGAATGATGCTAAAGCTGAAACTCCAGTACTTTGGCTACCTCATGGGAAGAGTTGACTCATTGGAAAAGACTCTGATGCTGGGAGGGATTGGGGGCAAGAAGAGGAGGGGACGACAGAGGACAAGATGGCTGGATGGTATCACTGACTCGATGGATGTGAGTCTCAGTGAACTCCGGGAGTTGGCGATGGACAGGGAGACCTGTCGTGCTGCTATTCATGGGGTCACAAAGAGTTGGACATGACTGAGCGACTGATCTGATCTGATCTGATCTGAGGGTTAGTTGTCTGGTAATCTAGGGTCTTGGAGTCAGTGCTGCTACTCCAAAGGCTCAAGGCTTGATCTCATTGTAGGAATCCAGGAATTCAGTGGAGAAGTCTCAGCACAACACTGGAGCAAACAGAAATCCAAAGCAAGGTCCTGGAGCAGCACCCCATTCTTGTGGCAGACAGTGGGCAGAACATGGCAGTTGGCTTTGCTCCTGGGGGAGAATATTTAGAAATTGATTAATTTTCTTCAGTATCTCCCATCAAAGTTAGCAACTAAAAAGGAATTTGATAAAATTCAACCATCTTGTTGGTATAAACTTTTAATTAACAAAAATTACTATTTTCTTAAAATAGCAAAAATGTATAAATAAGAAATATTGAGTCAAGCTTAATTGTTAAAAGGTACTTACATCAATATCACCAAGAAATTTAATGTTTTTCTGGTAGAATGTTCAACTTAATTAGAAAAGAGAAGAGTAGTATAAAAGTGGAAAGGAGAAAATATAATATAATTAAAATTATTTGCAGGAAGTATGATTACATAGCTAGAATCTCTAAGAAAAATACCTGGTAAACTATAAGACAAAATAAGAGAATTTAGTGGGATAGGTGATTTCAATAAGCAATAGTTTTTCTTTTTATGAAGTAGAAATAACATATCATGATGTCTTAGTTAATTTGGGTTGCAATAATAAAGAATTGTAGACTGGGTGGCTTTTAAACAACATAATTTATTTCTTAAATTTCCGGCGCTGGAAGTCTGAGATCAAGGTGCCAGCATGGTCAAATTTTGGTGAGGGTTCTCTTTAAGAAGGTTGCAGAGGGTTGAATTCTCACATAGTGAAAAAGGGGTAAGAACTTTCTGATGTCTCATTTATAAGGATACTATTCCATTCATGAAAGTTCTACCCTCATGACCTAATTACTTTCCATAAGCCATCTTTCTAATACATCATACTGAAGGTTAGAATTTCAGTGTATTTCACTATGCAAATTGAAATTGAATATATACAGTGTTTAGATGGTGTCAGGGAATGTTTAACAGGAGGATTCCTGTGTGCTGTTTTCTGTCTCTCATAAATCCTCTGTTCCTTCTCAGTTCCTGGTATCAGGAACGAGTGGAGTGGCATGCTGCTCCCAGGACTGAGGTCATGGGATGAAACACATGCATGGATTTCCTTCAGTAAACACTCTCCTTATGACAAAACTGCTTAGTCATGACCCTCTTTCTTGAGATACGGATTGTCTTCTGATCTTACGACCATTGCTAATTCCTTGTTTCCTAGATAACAGTTGTTGTACGTTTGGTTTTCTAATCTTTATCATTGTCGAAAGAAATTCCTTGTATCACAGCCTATATATACCCACAGAAAGATCATTAAAGCATCCTTGCTCCACCAGAGACTTGGGTCCCCATGTCTTTCTCTCTCTCCCCCTCTGCCTAATTCTCTGTAGAGTGGAAACCCGCCAAGCTCACTCTCCTGCCCGGGCTTTCAAGACTTCCTTGAGAGAACGCCCTGTACCTTAGTGAGCAGTGCAAGCCCTGTTCTAGGGTTTTATTGGTTCTCTTTGTAAACCAGGAAATACTAACTTCTTTCTCTCTTTCACTTTCTTATCGTCTACTCCGGACCACCAGGTTCTGGTCCATTAAAGGACTGCAACAAGATGGGTAGAATTTTTTTCTCTAAAAATTTCTTATTTAATGATATATTTGATAATTTAATGTTTTGAACAGTGTTCCTTGAAGACATTAAAGTAATTGACAATTTTTCACAGTCAAAGTCAATGCTAAAAAGAAAACAAGATTTTTTCAAGTAGATTTCTCTTTGCTGTTAAAAATTTCAACATTCTTTCAAGAGTTGAATAATAAAGCTCGTTAATTGTTATTTCACAGTTTTAAACTTTTTCTACATATGTCATCTTGATCACCATCACCTATCACTTTGCCATTAGATGCATAACTACATTTAAAAAGTTGTACAATATTTAGCTATTTGTGTGTGTATGTGTGTGGGGGAGGAGTCTTTCTGGCATTTCACTTCTGTTGTGCAGTGAAATGACATTTTTGGGAATAAGAATTATGTGGCTTCATCTATTGCAGTGAGAAGGATACATTTAAATAGATCCTTAAAGGAAAAGATAATTAAGTAATTTAAATAATAATTTAAAGAAGTGTTAGTTTATGACCTTCAGTTCAGTTCAGTTGCTCAGCCGTGTCCGACTCTTTGTGACACCATGAATCGCAGCACACCAGGCCTCCCTGTCCATCACCAACACCCGGAGTTCACTCAAACTCATGTCCATTGAGTTGGTGATGCCATCCAGCCGTCTCATCCTCTGTCGTCCCATTCTCCTCCTGCTCCACTAAATTATAATGTCAGAATAGATAAATTTGTATTAATTCCTTATGAGATTTAATTGTGTTTCTGCTAAAATATCTTTTGGGGTAATCTTTAAATGCATCACTCAGAAGAAAATATGTTTTTAACTTTGACTTTGCATCATTGAACCAAAGTCAGCTGAATTTTAAGGTAATAAAAACAATAGAATCGGAAAGATGAGAGATCTCTTCAAGAAAATTAGAGACATAAGAGAATATTTTATACAAAGATGAGAACAATAAAGGATAGAAACAGCAAGGACCTAACAGAAGCACAAGAGATTAAAAACAGATGACAATAAAACACAGAAGAACTATGCAAACCAGATTTTAATGACCTGGATAATCATAATGGAGTGGTCACTCACCCAGAGCCAGACATCATGGAGTGTGAAGTTAAGTGGGCTTTAAGAAGCATTACTACAAGCAAAGCTAGTGGAGGTGATAGAATTCCAGCTGAGCTATTTGAAATCCCCAAAGACAATGCTGTTAAAGTGCTGCACTCAATATGTCAACAAATTTGGAAAACTCAGCAGAGGCCATAGGACTGGAAAAGATCAGTTTTCATTCCCATCCCAAATAAAGGCAGTGACAAAGAATGTTCAGACTGTGCACAATTGCACTCATTTAATGAGCTACCAAGGCAATGCTCAAAATCATTCAAGCTAGGCCTCAACAGTATATGCACTGAGAACATCCAGATGTTCAAGCTGGGTTTAGAAAAGGCAGAAGTACCAGAGATGAAATTGCCAACATCTGTTGGATCATCAAGAAAGCAAGAGAATGCCAGAAAAACATCCACTTCTGCTTCATTGACTACACTAAAGCCTCTGTGTGGATCACAACAAATTCTTTAAGAGATGGGAATACCAGACCACCTTACCTGCCTTCTGAGAAACCTATATGCAGGTCAAGAAGCAACAGTTAGAACTGGATATGGAACAATGGAATAGTTCAAAATTGGAAAATGAGTACATCAAAGCTGTATATTGGCACCCTGCTTGTTTAATTTGTATGCAGAGTGTATCATGTGAAATGCTGGGCTGGATGAATCACAAGCTGGAATTAAGATGGCTGGGAGAAATATCAGCAACCTCAGATATGCAGATGATACCACCCTAATGACTGAAAACAAAGAGGAACTAAAGAGCTTCTTGATGAAGGTAAAAGAGAAGAGTGAAAAAACTGACTTAAAACTAAACATTCAGAAAACTAAGATCATGGCATCTGGTTCCATCACTTCATGGCAAATAGATGGGGAAAAATGGAAATAGTCACAGATTTTATTTCCTTGAGCTCCAAAATCTCTGTGGATGGTGACTGCAACCATGAAATTAAAAGATGCTTGCTCCTTGGAAGAAAAGCAATTACAAACCTAGGCAGGGTTTTAAAAGGCAGAGGCATCATTTTTCCAACAAACGTCTGTATAGTCAAAGCTATGGTTTTTCCAGTAGTCCTGTACAGATGTGAGAGTTGGACCATAAAGAAGGCTGAGTGCCAAAGAATTGATGCTTTTGAACTGTTGTGTTGAAGAATCTTGAAATTCCCTTGGATTGCAAGGAGATCAAACCAATAAATCCTAAGGGAAATCAATCCTGAATGTTCATTGGAAGGACTGATGCTGAAGTTGAAGCCCCAATACTTTGGGCACCTGGTATGAAGAGACAACTCATTGGAACAGATTGAAGGCAGGTGGCGAAGGGTGTGACAGAGAATGAAATGGTTGGCTGGCATCCTTGACTCAATGGATATGAATCTGAGCAAACTCCAGAGATAGTGAAGGAAAGGGAAGCCTGTCATGCCACAGCCCCTGGGGTGGCAAAGAGTCGGACATGACTAAATAACTGAACAACAACAACTCCAATTCAGATGTAAATAGTCTCAAATTAAAAGGCAAAATATAAATATAATCATCTCTATTACCCTAGAGAAGTTTTTTAAAACTTCCTGTTTTATTTCTCCTTAATCATTTCATCAAATAGGCAGAATCTCATACAAACTAAAAACTGTATTTTGTAGGTACATAAATTTTATATTTGCAAACATGTCACTATTTTTATTATAAATTAAATAATCATTTAGTTAATAATTAATTATTTGATTTTATTATAAATTAAAAGGTTATATAATTAAATTTTTTGGTGCAAGAACAGTTTTATTTTTCTATCTTTAAAACACAAATTAAAGTATTTCTTTAGGGGTTTAACATAGTGATAATTGTATTGAAGAAGAACAGTGTTTACTGCCCTAGTAATTCTAAAAGTGCACATTTTGGTCTCCTTGTTACATACATAGATGACATGGGAAAGGGAAAAAACATAGAATGTAATCCTCGACAAGTAGAGTTTTCAGGAAGTGCCATACCAGAAGTATGACTTGTGGGCTGTGTGCAGAGCTCTATAGAAAAATAGCAGGTGGCAAACTCCAGCAGATAGTCTTAGCTATGATCAGTACTTATGACTTTCAGGCAGATGACTTGAGAATTGAAAGACAACACATTTCCCCCCAAATTTTATTATCAATGAAGAAGGATGCTTTTGAATACTGAGTCTTTTTCCTACTTAGCATCTTAATCCCATTGATTAGAAAACAATCCTACCCAGAAATTATGCTCTTTAATATTCACCCAAAGGTTATGAAAACTTATGTCCATGTAAAAACCTGCACGGGAATGTTTCACAGAAGCTTTATTGGTAATTATTCTTGGAAGCAACAAAGATGTTCTTTAGTTGGTAAATGGATAAATAAACCCATAGTGCACCCAGACAGTGGAATACATTTGGTGCAAAACAGAGATGCCCTGTCAAGATATGAAAAGACATGAAGTAAACTTAAATGCATACTATGAAGTGAAAGAAGCCATTATGAAAAGTTTCATGCTATGTGGGGAGGGATAGATGGGTTGAACAAGATTTTTAGGGCAGTGAAAATACTCTGATAATACTATAAAGATAGATACAGGTCATCATACATTAGGCTGAACCAATAGAATGTACAACACAAAGAGTGAGCCCTAATGTAAATTACGAACTTTGAGGGATAATGATATGTCAGTGTGGGCTTCCCAGGTGGCGCTAGTGGTAACGAACCTGCCTGCTAATGCAGGAGACATAAGAGACTCAGGTTCGATCCCTGGATCAGGAAGATCCCCTGGAGGAGGGCATGGTAACCCATTCCAGTATTCATGCCTGGAGAATCCCATGGACAAAGGAAACTGGCAGGCTATGGTCTATAGGGTTGCAAAGAGTCAGTCATGACTGAAGCAACCTAGCATGCAAAAGATATGTCAATGTAGGTTCATTAATTGTAACAAATGTAGGAGATGGTGGGAGACTATGCAGTTATGAGGCAAGGAGTACACAGGAAATCTTTCTATCTTCTGCTCAAGTTTGCTAGGAACCTAAAAACTGCTCTAAAAATTAAAGCCTATTGAAAACAAAACCAGAGACCTACAATATAATTGCTTGTATTTCCTCTTTCCGTTAGCGCTCCTTCTGTACAATCCAGAGGCTAAATGTTTTTGAGTGAGCACTAGATGCTGTTTGCCTTTTAGTTAAGCTACTTGTACCCATAAATTATTAGGTGCTGTTTTGAATTATTTGTTCATTTGAGGTGTCATTAGCTGTTCTTTCTATTATGTTTATGTATGAGAACAAATGGAGTATGGTTAATTATAACGTTTGAGCAATAATAAATGGTTGTTGAAACTAGTTCCTCTTCTGTTTGTTCCTCTAATATAAAGCATTACATTTTCTGGCAAAAGGATAGTAAGTCATTAATAAAACAAAAGTAGGTGGCATAAAGAATACATTCAAGTAGTCTGGTAAGCAACAGGAACCAGCATTCATCCAGAAATAGCATGCAAGTTTTAAAATTCTAGTTCTGGAAGAAAATTAAATATTTGACATCAGTCATTTTGCTTATCATTGTTTAAAATAGAGATTATTAAGATCAAAATTTTGGAGAATGGATACAGAATTTTTATTTATCAAGTTTTCATTCAATCTTGTTTTCTCTGAGCCCCATCATATAGAAGTGCACATATCTGTTTATATATAGATTAGAAGTATTATGAACATGGAGTATACAAAGGAAATAAATATCATTCCCTTGAATATTAGAGCATGGTGACCATGCAGTCCTAGGAATGGGATAAATTTATACAAATGAATGAAACTTATGCTAACAATGAAAAGGTAAACTAATCAGTGTCACTTTAATCAATCAATTAATAAAAGCTTAATTAATGTGAATTAAAATACCAGAAAAATGATGCTTGAATATTAATTCTGATGAATTCAAGTCTTTGACAGAATTAGTATAGGAAAGTCACATCTGCTGCTAACAGATGTAAGATCCTGTTAAGGTTATAAGACTTTGGGTTGTGAGTGACTTCATCTATAAAGTAGGGATGATATTGATGATTCTACTGTGAGAATTCATATTCTGGGTGCTTTTTGTTAATGAATTGCAGAATGGTTTTGTATCTAAGCAAGGGTTAGCATCAGATAAAGCACTGCATTGAGAAATGATGTAATAGGCTGCTGTCAGACTTACCATCCTATGAAGAAATATAAAAGGGAAGGGGAAAAATATATATCTTAAACTTGAAAATTATGCTGGCAGGATTATAGTCGCCATTTCCTGATTTCCCAAAATAGGCCAGTCAGATCTCCTATTAGAGGAAGAGTGTGAGCTTAATAACTCAAGATTCTTCCATAATCCAGCTGGTAGGTCTCAACATGTTTCTTTCAACCTATCATATTTCTAGTTGCTCCTGGCTCAGAGCAGACCCTCAACATACATGTATTGAATAAGTAACCAAACATACGGCCTTGCCTGGCACTTGGATCTTCTTCTTTGAAGGTAGCAGGTGTATAATTTTTTCAAATGGGAAATATAAAAAGTGTACTAAGGTTTTTAAACAGATTAAGTAAAACAAATGACAATAGAAGTCTGCTTCTGAGAATTGATGGGGGAAGAGTGCATATCAGAACGATAGGGTGGCTGACACCATGGGGCAGAGTAGAGAAGCAGGTACAAAATATGAAAGCTCTTGTGCCCATAGTGAAAAGGGTATTACTTTCAAATGTTCTTTCAGTTCGCCTTGAAACTGAATTTATTTAAAAAAATGAAAAGGTACAATATAATGTGAGACAAATAACTGGCATAAATGTATACCTATCTAGATCTATTAGATTACCCAGTGGGGCACCGAGTAATCAAAACCGATACTGAACACTATGCTGTACTAATATGTACTGGCCAAATAACAATCATTCATCTCAGATAATCCTTGAGAGATCCCTGATCAATAGAGAGATTACTTATAGAAATGCTTTTCTGTCTTTTACTGGTCATGGATGAAAAGGTCATTTTGTTCCCCAGAGCTCTTTATGCCGCCAGATGCATAGGAAATAGATGTCATGAATAATTGAGAATAAAAACATTTTGGAATATATCTGTATATTATTAGTCACTCATTCATTATGTAGGAACTAAAAATGCGTTTTCAAAATAATACAAATGAAAATAATAGACCCCAACAATCGGGAATTTGAATAAGAAATTGAAGTGGCATTTAGCAAATGTTTGAGAGAAAAATCAATCATCTAGTGGAATTATTTATTTTGGTAGCCAATTGTGACAGCCTGAAAAGGTGCATTTTTTTGTTCTTTTAAAGTAAAATTAAAAAATTTTCAAGTCAAGCCAACTAACCTGTGGGATAAATGTGAAGATCCTATTTTCTCTATTCTGAGTATTCACATCAATTGATATGTGTGTTAGGCCTTGGGTAGTTGAAGTCATCACTAGACTTTCCTTAATCTTTCCTAAAATCACAAGGACTGCTCATTCGGACAGCTCTTACCAAAACCAAGGAGGCAAGTGCTCTTAGAACAGACCTAAATCCTCTGTGCACTTCTCATCTAATCAGAGCATTTAATGCCAATTCTTAATGAGAGGGACAGGGAAGAAAGCGATGAACTGAGAAAAACAAGACATCATCACACATTGAGCTTTGTTCCCTTAAATTCTCTGACCATTTATTATAGTT
>NW_011494614.1:2291429-2318469 GCF_000754665.1 Bison bison bison | reverse complement strand
TCAAGATTTAGTTTGCTTAATTGGGAATGACTTGCTTGCCAACATTATGCTGTATTCTCCAAAGGCTTGCCTTTAAGCTTGCTCTTAAATACAAGATGCCTGGGGTTGGAAGCTTAAGTGAAGAACAAACACTTTTGTCTTGGCTTAGTATTTGACTTACTGCTTTATATAGGAAATCTAACACCCATAGTTAAGCCTTAGCAAACCCTCACGTTAGCACATGTTAATCTTTGCCTTTAACTCAAATGTAGAGCTGAAAGCTCAGCCAATGAAATTACCACCTTTGGCAATCACGTATGTATAAGTGTTTGTGTGTTTGAGAATGTTTGTTTTATGTTGGTTTTTATGGGCATTATAAATCATGACTGTGGTTGTAAATTAACAAAAATAATTTAGTAGTTAGAAAAGAGAATTTGTACACTATGTACCACATTTATGGAGATTTTTTAAAAAAACAACATAGTGTTCATTTAATTGACTATTTTGGGTGCCATTTGAGACTATGTGCCCTCTGGTTTCATTTGTAAAGCTAGTTTCCACCCAAAATTAATCTTTTCTTTCTCTTTTTCTTTCCTATAGTCACTTTTCTGTACCTCTAGCACATATAATCTGACTTGTAATATTGTTTTTTAAGTGTCATTCTCAGCTGTACACAGTAAATTGCTTGGTGGTGGCATTATTTCAGCAGTGCCATAGATCACACAGGGAGAATTCAGTAGCAATTTTTAAGTTGAATAATTTTGTATAAGATATACTACTGAAAACAGATTCCTCACAATTTAAAAATTTACATACCAAAGAGGAGCCCATTTAAAATGCATGGTTGGTAATGAAAATATTCTTATTTTTTACTCATGAATATTCATTTATTCTTTTCCCACACTAGACTCTATGGAAGTTCTAAAGGAGAGAGGAAAATATAAAATACATTAGATTGTCCAAATGCTAACGCATAAAACCAATAAATCATTGAAAAACTAAGAGATACTAAAAATACTGTACTAAGTTCAGGTGGGTAAGATTATTTCCTTGGTAATGTGAAATGTCAATACAGCCTTCTCAGAAAGGATGATATTTGAATTGGGTCTTGAGGTAAATCCAGAAGGATGAGAAAGATTTTGCCAAATAAACAAGAAAGTAAGGCAATTTCAGGGTCAGAAATTGTCATATACAAAAGTCTAAAAGATGGAGTAAATAACATAGTTTATGAGACTGAGTAAAGGACACCTATGAATAGTGATGGGATTCTATGAATGAAGAGGGACCAGGCATTAATCTGGGCTATTTGTGTTTTATTCTACAGGCTGTGATGATTTTTAAATATGGAAGTGACATAGCATAGTTTGCTAGTCTAGAATGGAAAAAATATTGGAGAAGCAAATGATAGAGTCACGGAGACCAAAGAGGAGGTAGGTGATGAGAAGCTGTGAGAGGACAGTGATAGTAATGCTGGGAAATTTGAAGCCATGAGACAGCTGGGTGTCAGACTAGAAAATGCTTGAATATAGGCAGAGAGGATATGGAGGTCTCTCTCTTTCAGGAAGTGAGGCTGGGTTGGTGGATAACCATGAGTTTGGCCCAAGAATTTAATGTGCCCACGGCACAATGTAATGGAAACCCATTATTTATTCGAGCCAAGCATATCTTTTCTCTTCACTCAACTCCTGTTCTTCAGTCTTGTCTCATGTCCATTCACATGGGTTTGAAGCACCATCATTTGTACAAGTGGCATTTCCTGTGACTAGAATGAACTGGTTGGAGGATAACACCTTCCAAGAATGGGCCACTAAGACTCCTTCCTTCAGTTACTAAATTGAAACAGAAAAAGCAAAGTTGGTCCCTCTCTGAATGTCTGAAAATGAGGATATGTAAATTTGGTGACTATTAGTTATCACATTCCAACAAGTAAAAAAATACAGTAAGTTAGTTGCCAATGTGAGAGAAGCCATGAATAGACACTCAGAGAGTGGTACAAGGGAGAGGAGAATGTTCTTGACTTCCCCTCAGGCCTTTGGTCTCCTGTG
Organism: Bison bison bison; assembly: GCF_000754665.1. Lineage (NCBI taxonomy): Eukaryota > Metazoa > Chordata > Mammalia > Artiodactyla > Bovidae > Bison > Bison bison. The sequence continues at coordinate 2,316,445 of NW_011494614.1, read as the reverse complement.
GCAGTCATGCATTCCATCTCTTAGGCACTTGGAATTCTATCACTCTAGTAAGCCTCCCTGTCTTTGTTCTTGACTAAGCTGGCCAGAGTCCATTTCTGTCGTTGTTGTCATTGTTACTTGCTTTTAAGCTAAAGTTGAATTATACTAAGTCTGAATGGAGTCATTCAGTATGCAAAGAAAAATATTCAGAACATAATGTCAAGAACTGCACATAGGTTTAGACATCATCGAAAGAGATTTGGAAGCTGAAGCCCTAGGAGTGGATGAAGATGTCAGGAAAGAGCAGGTGGACTGAAAAGAGAATAGGCCTGATGGCAAAAACTGCCTAATCACTCAAATTAATAGTAAACACAGAGGGAGAGATTTTGTAGATAGGAAGAGGAAAAGGAGAAGTAGGTCCGTAAAAGCCAAAGGAATTTCAAATATGAGGTGTGGATAGCTCTGCTAAGTATTGCAGAGAGGCCAAACAGGATGAGGACTAATAAGAAGCTATTGAATTAAGCAAACAAATGATTACTGTTCACTTTTTTTAAGATGTAGACAGCTTGAGTAGAATGAGAAGGATGTTGACCAAAAGCAGGGATAAATAATGAATGAGAGAAGACTGTTGTTGCAAGATGTGTGAAAGAATATAAAATAAAGGCAGTGGATGGAAAAAGCAATTACATTCATTTTGAGAAATGTTTACCAGTATGTGTTAGGTATTAACCTAAGCTAAGTGTTAAGGTAAGTGAGTTTTGGCCTGCAGCAGTTTATAGTCTAGTGGTGGAAACGCATAATCCAAAGTGGCAAGAGAGACAAGGCTAGGGAAAAATGCTTTCAATTCCCCAATAGTTATGTGGCCATGTTGTATTGACGTCTAAAACTCATATCAATTTTACGTGCCTGTGCATTTGCCTGCATATATGTGAGTACAAACACAAATGCACACATACACACCACGTAGGGTCAAAGTTGAAATAGTTTGTTTGTAAAACAATCAACACTATAATCGCTTGCTTGAATGCATTTGTCAACCGACTACCCTGGTCAGTCCTAATCCACTAACAAGCTGAGGGCACTGTTTCCTGATCAACTGTTAAGAGTGAGTTCTTTTTCTTACAATTGAACCATGTAAGGAAAGAGTAGCCTTCAATTATCTTCCTTTTAGACAAAGTGTGTCAATATTGTTTGTAGAAAGAGAAAGAAACACTTAGATCTCACCAGTGTTACTAGTTTTAATTGGTTTTATTTTGCTTTATTTTTTAAACATCAATGAGAACTACACATGCACATATTTTCCCCTCCACTTACAATAATTATTTGCAGCTAAAACTATGAAACCTTCCACAAATGGAAGATTTTAGTATTTTTAAGGACACACCCCTAAGTGTCTAGTTTTTCCAAGCAAAGAATGCCAAGAATAAAATTCTTTAGAGGGGAGGCTCCTGTTTATGAGTTACCCATATTCTATTCACTGATACTGAAAAATAGCTCCTCACTGTTTATAACTTTATTACCTGGCCAGAGTTTCTGACCTCAGCAACTTCAAACACTCCTTTTCAAGACTGTTCCAAATCTGTCAAAGACTTTGGATAGGTAATCAGCCTTGACAAATTTGTATTTCTATTTTTTCTAAGAATATTGTACGTTATACACATTTTATTCATTCTACCATTTGTGGTAGAGAGAGGAAGTCCAGTTGAAAACTGAGCCATAAAACAGATAATACTGGAACAAAACCATTTTGAATTAAAACTTGGTCTACTCATCAAGCCTATATATGTCAGACAGAGAAACGAGAAAAATAAATAAAGCCTGTTTGGAAAAATGCCACAGGTTCTAAAATGATTATTAGATTAAAAAGTAAGTTTTCTTCATTTTTTCATGGACTGGTCTTTGATCAGATCAACCCACTAGCTTGTATCATAAAGCTTGTCTGTTTGCTTGCTTGTTTTTCATTAGGACTTAAATGCAGAACTGAGAAGAAGAGTTGAAACAACTACTGATTACACCTACCTCAAAGTTCTTCCTTTGTGATATGCTTTCCCAAATTTCATTTCTTTCCTCCCAGTCCATTCAATTTTTCTAGCCATGTAACTAGGTGTAATCCTTAATTCATTTCCTTGTCTCAAACTCAGTCATGAAATACAACATTGAGACAGAGCAGGAACTTATGATCCTTGCCACCCGCCCCCCACCCCGCCCCATGATCTCAGCCTGCCTTTGTCTGTGGAAATACTTTAGTCAAAGAATAAGTTTAATCAGAGAAGTGAGAACATACAGAAACAAAGGAAAACAGTCAAAGGAAACCAAATAATAATAATAATGTAGTCATTAAGCAGAGTCATGGACTTTTAGTTCCTTCTCAAGGACTATAGATAATATTCTGAGCCATATGCTGTGAGCTGTCTTACAGCTGCTGAAACCCCCACCAGGTGGAAGATGTTAACTACATGATGACCACACTGGAGTCATGACATAAGCTGCTGCAATTCTGAGAACTGGCTTCAAGGAAATGGGAACAAGCTGACTCTGGAACTGAAACTAACTGTCCTTAAAACAATCAAGATGATGCTGGTCAGATCACTGATGACCAAGTTCAAGGTAATGGTCAGAGCTGACTGCGCTATTTCTGCTTGTAGCCCCCCTCCCTCAGCCTATAAAAACTGTTGCCCTTGACTGTCCTTCCCCCATGTTGCCAGCATCCAAAATAAAGCAAACTTTCCTTTCCACCAACATGGCCTCTTTAATGGCTTTTGAATGGTGAGTGGTCGAACACCACTTTTGGTTATAATATTCTGGTCATTTCTATCTCCAAAATCTACCCAAACATGTGTCCTTTACTCCAGCTCTGCTGCTACTAACCTTCCTCAGGTCCTCATCTCTTGCCTGAACTCCTGCCTCAGCTCCCTTATTGGTCACTCTGCTTCTGCTGAAGGCTAAAAGCCACTCCCTGTTGCATCCGTGATCTTATAAAATGTGAATCAGGGCACATGTAAAACCTAGAGTTTAGAATAAAATGCAAGCTCCTCATCTTGCATTCTCTTCCCAGGTAGCACTAGTGGTAAGGAATCTGCCTGCCAATTCAGGAGACACAAGAGATGTGTGTTCAATCCCTTGGTCGGGAAGATCTCCTGGAGGAGGAAATGGCAACCTACTCCAGTATTCTTGCCTGGAAAATTTCATGGACAGAGGATATTGGTGGACTACAGACTATGGGATCACAAAGAGTTGGACAACAACTGAGCAGGCATGCATGCACAGCATCTTGATTTCCGAGATGAGTTGTCTCTGACATCAAGTTGCTATTCTTTTCTTCACTCCCCTCACTCCAGACATATCTGTTTTCAGTTCCTCAAACTCTCCAAAAGTTCAGGTTTCTGTACTTGCAGTTCTTTCTGTTCTGAATGTTCTTACTTAGGGTTACTCCAAAATTGGCCATGACTATGAAAAGGAATTTAGGTCAAATGAAAAAAAAAAAAAAAGCAATATCTTTTAGTATATGTCATATAAGCCAAAAATTCAAATATTGAAAAAGTGTTAATGCACAATAATACAGATTGATTGGTCATGAGTTAGTAAAGGAAATTAGGATTTTAGAAACAATATATTGTTCCAATGACTGCACATAATAAACAATTTCAAATTTAGTGGCATAAAACAAAAATTTTATTACTCTCATGATTTCTGTGGGTCAGGAACATTTTTAATGGGTTGGGTTGGAATGACTTCATCTTGTTACATGTCTGAGTTTTCAGTTAGGAAGCTCCAAGGCTGGAAATGACTTAAGAGTAGTAAAAATTGTCTGAGAGCTCATTTATCCACATGACTGGTGTATGGAGGTTAAATGTCAGCTGAAACCTCAGCTGGACCTCTTGATGTGGCTGCTCAGGCTTCCTCACAGTATGGTAATCTCATTCCAAGAGTGAGTATCTCAAAAGAAAGAGGCACAGACTGTATGGTTTTTAAAAATCTAGCTCAGAAAGCATATAGCCTTGCTTCCACTGTATTCACGAGCTTGCCCAGATTCAAGACACACATCTACCTTACCTGTTAATGGGAGGAGTGTCAAAGTCACATGGTCAGAAGAGCAGGTGGAATGGAGATATTGTTAACACCCTCTCCACATATTTTACCTTGAATTATGGTTCATAGAGAGCAATGAAATGGTTGGTTGTAAAACAAATACAATGTCTATGTCTGAGATGGAATACTGGATGTAATGGATAACTGGTCTCACTAAAAAGACAAATATTTATGCTGCTGGATATTTTGTTTCAGCCAGGCTTAAAGTAATATCACATTTTAGAAAAGAAAGTTCTTTATTTCAATTGATCAGGGGGATTTAATATATTGAAATTATTTGTAACAATGTAATTTATTGTATTACTTATGAAATAATGTTGTAACACCTATATGCAAAATAGGCTGCATATCCTCAAATAAAAGATCAAAGAAGATATTGAAAATCAAAAGAAAGCTTTTAAAACTTTCAAACTTAGTAATGCCTCACCTCCCTAGGCTATATCTTACTTAGATTTTTAAAATCACTATGAGACAAAAAAGTGTGAGACATAAAGCCACAAAGCCCAACCAAAGTGTTGTTCATCCATAGTATGCTCCCTCTTAAATACAATGCACAAACTGTTCAGAGACATTTCTCCCATTGCTTTGTGTGTGTGTGTGTCTGCGTGTGCTCAGTTGAGTCTGACTCTTTGCGACCCCATGGACTGTAGCCCACCAGGCTCCTCTGTTCATGGAATTTTCCAGCCAAGAATGGTTGAGCATGTTGCCATTTCTTTTTCCAGAGAATCTTCCCAACCCAGGGATTGAACCCATGCCTCTTGTGTCTCTTGCATTGGCAAGTGGATTCTTTACCAGCTAAGTCACTGAGGAAGCCTTGACTAAACATGGGAATCTTCAAATATTCATTCTTTCAAACTCTCCTAATTGGCCTTGGTTGATGATTAGAAGTTGAAAATAGAGGTGCATAGCTTATGGGTAAGAAATTATACCCTTAAAGAATTACAATTTATTTAAATCAATTATTAACTAACCACTAATTTAAAAATAAAAAATTAATGTGATATATGGCATTTTGGGGAAAAAATTGAAGACTGTATTTATTAGTAAGTGGTCCCAGAATGAATGTGTATATATTATATATGTAGGGAAGGATACTATACATCCTTCCTTCAATTATAAGAATGTAATTGAAGAGTATTTTGCCAATAGAAATTGAGTTTGCAAAGCATGGAGTATTACCACTGTAGACAATCTTTTGAGGTGAGAAATTTGGCTTTGTATGTGTAAAATGTAGGAGATTCCCAGGTGGTTCAGTTGTAAAGAATCTGCTTGCCAATAGTGGAGCTGCAGAAGTAATGGGTTCAATCCCGGCATCTGGAAGATCCCCTGGAGGAGGAAATGGCAACCCACTCCAATATTCTTGCCTGGATAATCACATGGACAGAGGAGCCTGAAGGGCTGAAATCCATGGGGTCACAAAAAAATCAGACACGACTGAATGTCTGAGCACACATGTATGCACCTATGTAAAAGGTACCTTTTGAATATTTTCTTTTTTCTCAGTTAGGTATTGATAATTCAATCTTGAAAATATTGATAATTTTGTACTTGCAAGTTAAAATTTAAAAGTTCAATTTGAAATCTGTAATCCAAGGTTTATGCCTTTGCAACAGTTTTGTCCTTATTTTCTTGGCTACTTAACAAAAGCCTATTTATCCCTCAAGATCTAGCCCAAATATTTCTGTTCTGTTTCTATAACAGAACATTGTTACAACACACCATATTTCCCTGTATTTACTGTGTACCCTGAGTTTCCTCATGTCTCACTAGTCATGGGTACAAATTGCTGATACCGTGTACAAATGAATTATAATGACCAAAAGTGTTTTGGGTTTTATCCCAACCTGCTCAAGTAGTAACTCAGTACCCTGGGAATTATCCATCAAACATTTCTAGTATTAATAATACTTAGAATAGCTTCAGGTGTGGGCTCCCCTGGTGGCTCAGATGGTAAAGAATCTGCCTGCAATGTAGGAGACCTGGGTTCGATCTCTGGGTTGGGAAGATCCTCTGGAGGAGGGCATGACAACCCACTCCAGTATTCTTGCCTGGAGAATCCCCATGGAGAGAGAAGCCTGGCAGGCTACAGACCATAGGGTCACATAGAGTCGGACGCGACTAAGCACACATAACTTCATGTGTATTCAGAAGCTGGTTCTACAAGTGGCGCCCACAGTCTATCCTCCAGGCTGACACTGGTACTGCTGTGTCGTCTGTAGATGCTGGTCACCGTTGAGCACCAGGGCTGCTCAGATGCAGTTGCTCTAGACGATATTGTGATGTACCAGTCTGAGCCTCCTGGTACTGAGGAGAAGGCTGTTCTGTGCAGAAGTAGGGAGGATTCTTATCTGTCCAGTCCTGTTTTGTGCTTTGTCATTGGAGACATGAACATCTCTGCTTGTGTTCCTGTGTTTCAGTGGTTTTTCATGAAAATAATTCTTGTAGTTCCTCTCAGCCCTGAGATCAGATTTCATTCCCTAGGGTATTATTTTTCTTTCCTAGTCTTCCTAGTTATGGCAGATAACAATCTCCATTCTCTTCCTTTCTGCCAGGCAACAAGAAAAACACACAACCTCAGGAAAGTTGCTCTTTCCTCTCATCTTCCAACCCACTCAGCTTTCCAACCAAGTTATAGACATGACTACTGGGGCTGAAGGTGCAGTGCCTGCAATACTTCTTTATACATTTCAGCCTCAGAAAGATGGTAAGCCCTTGAGGACATGAAACAAAACTCCTCCTTTTCTGTATTGAATAAGAATGAAAACATAAATTTGAACCCATTTATAGACTATTCCCTCTATCCTAAAGATAAATTATATGATGTGTTAAGAACTGTGACGATTTTACTCTGCTTGGAAGTTAGCAAGTTAATCTGCTACTGTATTATGGAAACCGACAGAAGTCATAACACTCCCTTGTCAGAAAGACAAGATTTCAATACTCACAACACACCAAGAAGCACAAGCTTCAGGTTTACATCATGTAGCCTTTCTAGACAGTACCAAGAGTACCAGACCTAAATTTCATATTGCTGAAGAGGGGCATGTGCTGTGCACTTGGGGGCAATGAGTTGCATGACGGCTGAGGAGCCCTAAGCTTACAGAACCCTACTATTTTGTAATGGGTTGCGAGCAACCTGCCCAACTTATGTCCAGAAGAAAACATTACCTTTGTTATGTGCATGCATGCTAAGTCTCTTCAGTCGTGTCCTACTCTTTGCAACTTCATGGACTGTAGCTCGCCAGGCTCTTCTGTCCATGGGATTCTGTAGCAAGAGTACTGAAGTGGGTTGCCATGCCCTCCTCCAAGGGATCTTCCTGATCCAGGGATTGAATCCAAATCTCTTATATCACTTGGATTGGCAGGAGGGTCCTTTACCACTAGTGCTGCCTGAGAAGCCCCTACCTTTAATATACTGGAGAATAAATAAACTTGCCCTCTGCTCTGGAGGAAGATTCTCCTGACCTGCAAGGCAGTTCGCTAGAGAAACATCCTTGGAAAGATAACATTTCCAAGGTCCAACAAAGGCCATCCGTGCCTCTACTCATATGAAATGCAAAAATTTAGAATCGTCTCTGAACGGTATTGTGAGTAAAAGTGATCTTCTCTTGTTCCCAGAATTAGTTTATACCAGGGCCAGAACTCAGGTCATTTGGCATATGATCCAGTAATTTCTTTAAGGAAACAGCAATTGATAGAACAGAACTAGTATGATATTAGTTCAGTTTCATTGATTAACATTGCTAAAGACAATGAAGGCTTTCCAAAATATATTTTAAAAGTTCTAGCAACACTGATTATCCACATACAATATTAACAGTATAAGTTCCAAGCTGTTTTTCAAACTTCTAAAGGATTGATATACTGACAAAATTTAAAACAAGCAAGCAAACCAAAGGAAAACAAGCAGTTAACAGCAAAGACAGTATTGCCTTATTCCCACTTGTGCAACTAGGACATAAATAAGATCTATTTTAAAATCATCAAGTCAACATCTACTAGAATTTATAGATTTTAATCAGAGATTTTCACATATAAACCATGTTACGTCCAAGTACTGGGGCCTGAGAAACTTGGCTCTATTTTTCCACAGCCATATTTTAGAAATTGTCAGAACAAAATATGAAGTCATTAATTGAGGAGTTCATATTCTATGAAATAGCATCTGGAAAAAAAATTATATGAAGTTAAACAGCTAATATTACTGTGAGTGACACACTCTTTTCAAGGATGTTGTTCAAACTGCTACTGGGTGTAGCCTTAGCTCTTCAAAATCACTAACATGGTCATTGAGAATTTTTCACTTAACTCATTACATCCCAAAGTGAGGAACTGTTTTATGATTGCTCAGCCTACAATTCTATCCTCTCCCTAATTCTATTCTTCAAGATACTTTCTAGAGTCACTCTAGGTATGAAATTCAAACAATGAATAAGAAGATAAGTAGAAGTTAATATATGCCTGCAGGTACATTGGGAAGAAACCTGAACTAAAAATAAGGTATTTGGGGATCAATTCCCAGTTCCCAAAGCATGATCATAAGTAGATAAAAAAGGACAAAGCAAGCATTTTTTTCAACTTTTCAATATAAGTTTTGCCTAGTTTTAACCAAAAAGTGATGAATATTAAAAGTTAAGGCTTGATAAGGATGTTAAATGACACCATAGAATGTAATTAATAAAATTTGAAATGTATGATGCTCTAAGGAATGTGGATAACTTGCTTTATATCAACAAATTATTTTGCAAGGAGAGAAAGAAAGAGAGGGAGTAAAAGAGAATTTAGAAGACATTAAATTGCATTGTAAGATTCTTATTTGGATTTCAAAAAATTGAACTAAAAATTTAAAATTTTGCTGAGTCAATTGGGAAGTATTATAGAAGTAACAAATTATTGTCATTTAAAGATTATAATTATGAAATTGTGGTTAGGGGTAAAAGAACCTTTATTTTTTAGAGATACAGACTGAAATACTCCCAGATAAAATAATATGTTATCTGGAATTTGCTTTAAAATAACATAGCTACTGCAACTGCTCAATTAATTACAAATGTTTCAGTCTCCCTTCTACTTTTTGCATCTGTTGACTTTGGGAGGCAGTTGAAGGAGGGAACCCAAGGTCTTTTATGTCAATGAAAATCTGCTGCTGGCTTCCCTCCTGGAATCATTGTACATTTTCCAGCATTCAGTGATAATTAGTTTAGAATCCTTCACAGTATATGTGTATCAAACTTAGTATTAACAGAAGTGTATAAAACTCTAAATTAAGGGTTTGTAAATGAAGCTTTTTCATCTTCTACAGAAACTTACCAGCAATATGTGATATTAAAATAAGCCAAATAGGGTAATCTTGCTATTGAAATATCATGAAACTTACTGAGTGGCTGAAGTCCACCCCTTGCCTTAGATTTTTAATGATTTAAGGATATAATTAAAACATTGCTACCTTGTTACAAGAGAAAAACTGTATCCTATGATACTTGGTAAGGGAATGGCTTGCACAATTGAGCCTGACCCCTCTGTATTCCACTGGTGCATATATATATTTTTTATATTGATATTTATCTGTAGTTTTTGATGTAATAAATTTTATCTATACTAAAAAAAAGTTTAATTCCATTTCTGACCATTATATTTGGCTCATGTTTTGAGTGTCTCCTGTAATGGTATGGGTCAGCAGTATACTGCTGCAGCGAGAGGGGCTCTGGGTGCAGTAGACCTGGGTATGGCATAAGCCCTCTTGGAGTAGGTCACCATTAACCCCACCAAAGAGACACAAGAACTTACACAGGCCTGGGGAAACAGACTCTTGGAGAGCACAAATAAAACCTTGTGCACACCAAGATGCAGGAGAAGGGAGCAGTGACCCCACAAGAGATTGACCCAGACTTGCCCGTGAGTGTCCAGGAGTCTCTGGCAGAAGCGTGGGTTAGCAATGGACAACTGCAGGGTTGGGGGCACTGAGTACAGCAGTGCATGCAGGTCGCCATTATCTTCATTACCTCCACCGTAGTTTGGCCTCAGGTCAAACAATAGGGAGGGAACACAGCCCAATCCCCTGCCCCCCTCATCAACAGAAAATTGGATTAATGATTTACTGTGCATGGCCCCACCCATCAGAACAAGACCCAGTTTCCCCCTCAGTCAGTCACTGCCATCAAGGAAGCTTCCATATACCTCTTATCCTTCTCCATCAGAGGGCAGACAGAATGAAAACCACAGTCACAGAAAACTAAACAATCTGATCACATGGACCACAGCCTTGTCTAACTCAATGAAACTATGGGCTACCCAAGACTGATGGATCATGGTGGAGAGTTCTGACAAAACACAGTCCACTGGAGACGGGAATAGCAAAAAACTTCAGTATTCTTGCCTTGAGAACCCTGTGAACAATATGAAAAGGCAAAAAGATATGACACTGAAAGATGAACTCCCCAGGTCAGTAGATGCTGCCCAATATGCTACTAGAGAAGAGTGGAGAAATAAATCAAGAAAGAATGAAGAGATAGAGCCAAAGAAAAAACAAAACTAAACAAAACACAAAACACCCAGTTGAGAATGTGACTGGTGATGGAAGTAAAATCCAATGCTGTAAAGAGCAATATTGCATAGGAACCTGAATGTTCAGATCAGTTCAGTTGCTCAGTTGTGTCCAACTCTTTGCCACAAGATGAATTGCAGCATGCCAGGCCTCCCTGTCCATCACCAACTCCTGGGATTCGCTCAGACTCATGTCCATTGAGTCAGTGATGCCATCCAGCCATCTCATCCTCTGTCATCCCCTTCTCCTCCTGCCCCCAATCCCTCCCAGCATCAGAGTCTTTTCCAATGAGTCAACTCTTCCCATGAGGTGGCCAAAGTACTGGAGTTTCAGCTTTAGCATCATTCCTTCCGAAGAAATCCCAGGGCTGATCTCCTTCAGAATGGACTGGTTGGATCTCCTTGCAGTCCAAGGGACTCTCAAGAGTCTTCTCCAACACCACAGTTCAAAAGCATCAATTCTTCGGCACTCAGCCTTCTTCACAGCCCAACTCTCACATTCATACATGACCACTGGAAAAACCATAGCCTTGACTACACTAACCTTTGTTGGCAAAGTAATGTCTCTGCTTTTGAATATGCTATCTAGGTTGGTCATAACTTTCCTTCCAAAGAGTAAGTGTCTTTTAATTTCATGGCTGCAGTCACCATCTGCAGTGATTTTGGAGCCCCCCAAAATAAAGTCTGACACTGTTTCCCCATCTATTTCCCATGAAATGATGAGACCAGAGGCCATGATCTTCATTTTCTGAATGTTGAGCTTTAAGCCAACTTTTTCACTCTCCTCTTTCATTTTCATCAAGCGGCCTTTTAGTTCCTCTTCCCTTTCTGCCATAAGGGTGGTGTCATCTGCATATCTGAGGTTATTGATATTTCTCCCAGCAATCTTGATTCCAGCTTGTGCTTCATCCAGCCCAGCGTTTCTCGTGATGTACTCTGCATAAATGTTAAATAAGTAGGGTGACAATATACAGCCTTGACGTACTCCTTTTCCTATTTGGACCAGTCTGTTGTTCCATGCCCAGTTCTAACTGTTGCTTCCTGACCTGTATATAGGTTTCTCAAGAGGCAGGTCAGGTGGTCTGGTATTCCCATCTCTTCAAGAATTTTCTACTGTTTGTTTTGATCCCCACAGTCAAAGGCTTTGGCATAGTCAATAAAGCAGAAATAGATGTTTTTCTGGAACTCTCTTGCTTTTTTGATGATCCAGCGGATGTTGGCAACTTGATATCTGGTTCCTTGTCTTTTCTAAAACCAATTGAACATCTGAAAGTTCACGGTTAACATATTGCTGAAGCCTGGTTTGGAGAATTTTGAGCATTACTTTACTAGTGTGTAAGATGAGTGCAATTGTGTGGTAGTTTAAGCATTCTTTGGCATTGGCTTTCTTTGGGATTGGAATGAAAACTGACCTTTTCCAGTCCTGTGGCCACTGCTGAGTTTTCCAAATTTGCTGGCATATTGAGTGCAGCACTTTCACAGCATCATCTTTTAGAATTTGAAATAGCTCAACTGGAATTCCATCACCTCCACTAGCTTTGTTCATAGTGATGCTTTCTAAGGCCCACTTGACTTCACATTCCAGGATGTCTGGCTCTAGGTCAGTGATCACACCATCGTGATTATCTTGGTCATAAAGATCTTTTTTGTACAGTTCTTCTGTGTATTCTTGCCACCTCTTTTTAATATTTTCTGCTTCTGTTAGTTCCATACCATTTCTGTCCTTTATCGATCCCATCTTTGCATGAAATTTTCCCTTTGTATCTTTAATTTTCTTGAAGAGATCTCTAGTCTTTCCCATTCTGTTGTTTCCCTTTATTTCTTTGCACTGATTGCTGAGGAAGGCTTTCTTATCTCTCCTTGCTATTCTTTGGAACTCTGCATTCAGATGCTTATATCTTTCCTTTTCTCCTTTGCTCTTCACTTCTCTTCTTTTCATAGCTATTTGTAAGGCCTCCTCAGACAGTCATTTTGCTTTTTTGCATTTCTTTTCCATGGAAATGGTCTTGATCCCCGTCTCCTGTACAATGTCACGAACCTCAGTCCATAGTTCATCAGGCACTCTATCTATCAGATCTAGTCCCTTAAATCTATTTCTCACTTCCACTGTATAATCATAAGGGATTTGATTTAGGTCATACCTGAATGGTCTAGTGGTTTTCCCTCCTTTCTTCAATTTAAGTCTGAATTTGGCAATAAGGAGTTCATGATCTGAAGCCACAGTAAGCTCCTGGTCTTGTTTCTGTTGACTATATAGAGCTTCTCCATCTTTGGTGGCAAATAATATAATCAATCTGATTTCAGTGTTGAACGTCTGGTGCTGTCCATGTATAGAATCTTCTCGTGTTGTTGGAAGAGGGTGTTTGCTATGACCAGTGTATTCTCTTGGCAAAACTCTATTGGTCTTTGCCCTGCTTCATTCCATATTCCAAGGCCAAATTTGCCTGTTACTCCAGGTGTTTCTTGACTTCCTACTTTTGCATTCCAGTCCCCTATAATGAAAAGGATGTCTTTTTTGGGTGTTAGTTCTAAAAGGTCTTGTAGGTCTTCATAAAACCGTTCAACTTGTGCTTCTTCAGCGTGATTGGTTGGGGCATAGACTTGGATTACTGTGATATTGAATGGTTTGTCTTGGAAACGAACAGAGATCATTCTGTCGTTTTTGAGATTGCATCCAAGCACTGCATTTCGGACTCTCTTGTTGACTGTGATGGCTACTCCATTTCTTCTAAGGGATTCCTGCCACGTAGTAGATATAATGGTCATCTGAGTTAAGTTCCTCCATTCCAGTCCATTTTAGTTCGCTGATTCCTAGAATGTTGACGTTCTCTCTTACCATCTCCTGTTTGATCACTTCCAATTTGCCTTGATTCATGGACCTGACAGTCCAAGTTCCTATGCAATATTCCTCTTTACAGCATCGGACCTTTCTTCTATCACCAGTCACATCCACAACTGGGTATTGTTTTTGGTTTGGCTCCATCTCTTCATTCTTTCTGGAGTTATTTCTCCACTGATCTCCAGTAGCATATTGGGCACCTACCAACCCAGGGAGTTCCCCTTTCAGTATCCTATCATTTTGCCTTTTCATACTGTTCATGGGGTTCTCAAGGCAAGAATACTGAAGTGGTTTGCCATTCTTTTCTCCAGTGGACCTGAATGTTAGGTCCATGAATCAAGGTAAATTGGAAGTGGTCAAACAGGAGATGGCAAAAGTGAGCACTGACATTTTAGGAATCAGTAAACTAAAATAGACTGGAATGGGGGAATTTAACTCAGATGACCATTATATCTACTACTGTGGGCACGAATCCTTTAGAAGAAATGGAGTAACCATCATAGTCAACAAAAGAGTCTGAAATGCAGTACTTGGATGCAATATAAAAAAACCAAAGAATGATCTCTGTTATTTTCCAAGGCAAACCATTCAGTATCACAGTAATCCAACTCTATGCCCCAGCCAGTAATGCTGAAGAAGGTGAAGTTGAATGGCTCTATGAAGACCTACAAGATCTAGAACTAACACCCAAAAAAGATGTCCTTTTTATCATAGGGGACTGGAATGCAAAAGTAGGAAGTCAAGAGATGTCTGGAGTAACAGGCAAATTTGGCCTTGGTGTACAAAATGAAGCAGGGAAAAGGCTAATAATGTTTTGCCAAGAGAATGCACTGATTATAGCAAACACCCTCTTCCAACAACACAAGAGAAAGCTCTACACATGGACATCACCAGATGGTCAATACTGAAATCAGATTGATTGTATTCTTTGCAGCCAAAGTTCAAGAAGCTCTATACAGTCAGTTAAAATAAGACCAGGAGCTTACTGTGGCTTCAGATCATGAACTCCTTATTGCCAAATTCAGATTTAAATTGAAGAAAATAGGGAAAATCACTAGACCATTCAGGTATGACCTAAATCAAATCCCTTAAAATTATACAGTGAAAGTGATAAATATGTTTAAGGGACTAGATTTGATAGACAGAGTGCCTGATGAACTATGCATGGAGGTTTGTTACATTGTACAGGGGATGGGAATCAAGACCATCCCCAAGAAAAAGAAATGTGAAAAAGCAAAATGGCCATCTGAGGAGACCTTACAAATAGCTGTGAAAAAAAGAGAAGTGAAAAGCAAAGGAGAAAAGGAAAGATATACCCATTTGAATACAGAGTACCAAACTATAGCAAGGAGAGATAAGAAAGGCTTCCTCAGTGACCAGTGCAAAGAAATACAGCAAAACAAAATCGGAAAGACTAGAGATCTCTTTAAGAAAATCAGAATAACAAGGGAACGTTTCATGCAAAGATGGGCACAATACAGGACAGAATAAGTTTGGACCTAACAGAAGCAGAAAATATTAAGAAGAGGTAGCAAGAATACACAGAAGAAATATACAAAAAAGTCTTCATGACCCTGATAACCATGATGGTGTGATCACTGACCTAGAGCCAGACATCCTGGAATGTGAAGTCAAGTGGGCCTTAGAAAGCATCACTATGAACAAAGCTAGTGGAGGTGATGGAATTCCAGCTGATCTATTTCAAGGCCTTAAAGATGATGCTGTCAAAGTGCTGCACTCAACATGCCAGCAAATTTGGAAAACTCAGCAGTGGCCACAGGACTGGAAAAGGTCAGTTTTCATTTCAATCCCAAAGAAAGGCAGTGCCAAAGAATGTTAAAACTACCGCACGATTGCACCCATCTCACATTCTAGTAAAGTAATGCTCAAAATTCTCCAAGCTAGGCTTCAACAGTATGTGAACTGTGAACTTCCAGATGTTCAAGCTGGATTTAGAAAAGGCAGAGGAACCAGAGATCAAATTGCTAATATCTGCTGGATCATAGAAAAAGCAAGAGAATTCCAACAAAACACCTACTTCTGGTTTATTGAATACGCCAAAGCCTTTGTCTGTGTGGATCACAACAAATTGGAAAATTCTTCGAAATGGGAATACCAGACCACCTGACCTGCCTCCCGAGAAATCTGTATGCAGATCACTAAGCAAGAGTTATAACTGGACATGGAACAACAGACTGGTTCCAAATTGGGAAAGGAATATGTCAAGGCTGTATGTTGTCATCCTGCTTATTTAACTTATATGCAGAGTACATCATGTGAAATGCTGGACTGGATTAAGCACAAGCTGGAATCAAGATTGCTAGGAGAGATATCAATAACCTCAGATATGCGGATGATACCACCTTGTGGCAGAAAGTGAAGAAGAACTAAAGATATTTTTGATGAAAGTGAAAGAGGAGAGTGAAAAAGTTGGCTTAAAATTCAACATTCAGCAGACTAAGATCATGCCATCTGGTTCCATACCTTCATGGCAAATAGATGGGGAAACAATGGAAACAGTGACAGACTTTATTTTCTTGTGCTCCAAAATCACTGCAGATGGTGACTGCACCCATAAAATTAAAAGACTCTTGCTCCTTGGAAGAAAAGTTATGACTAACCTAGATAGCACATTAAAACACAGAGACATTACTTTGCTGATAAATGTCCATCTAGTCAAAGCTATGGTTTTTCCAGTAGTCATATATGGATGTGAGAGTTGGATGATAAAGAAAGCTGAGTGCTGAAGAATTGAAGCTGTTGAACTGTGGTGTTGGAGAAGGCTCTTGAGAGTTCCTTGGACTGCAAGGAGATCCAACCAGTCCATCCTAAAGGAAATCAGTCCTGAATATTCATTTGAAAGATGGATGCTGAAGCTGAAACTCCAATACTTTGGCTACCTGATGTGAAGAACTTACTCATTGGAAAAGACCCTGATGCTGGGAAAGATTGAACACAGGAGGAGAAGGCGTCGACAGAGGATGAGATGATTGCATTGCATTACCAACTGATAGACATGCGTTTGGGCAAGCTCCAGGAGTTGGTGATGGACAGGGAAGTCTGGCGTGCTGCAGCCCATGGGTTTGCAAAGAGTTGGACATGACTGAGTGACTGAACTGAACATAAACAACCTCTGTGCCTATGAAATAGAAAAACCAAGATTCTGGGAGAGAGAAATAGCAGATGTCTATATCTGCAAAATCTCCTGAGTAACCTATGAGATTTAGGGGGGCAAGTCACCAGAGGTGATGCAAATTGTACTGTTGGCATCACTAGTTTGACATCAGCTTTGAGTTGCTGCTGCTAACATTTGGTGATCTTATTCTACCTAATTGTTGATCCCTAAGGAATATGATTAATGAGAGGAATACAAGGTAATTTAGCACTGTGGAGGAAAAAAAAAAACATTAAAGAAGTATTAAAAATGTATTGAATTTTTAAACCAAAAAAGGAGGTAAATACTCTTCTAAAACAAACTTAAAATTACTCTTTTTTACAGCAATTATAAGAAGGTCATTGGGAGATCCATATTTGACCTGATGAGAGCAGTGCAACCTTTTATTAGTTTATTTTTTTAAAATTTTGAGCTAGAAAATAGTTATTCTCAGGGATAGTATGTGCTGCTAAAAAGAAATCTATAAAGTGTTTTTGTGTTTCTCAGTGCTCTATGTAGCAGGTATTTTGTTCAGACTAATGTTGAATGGAACAGGATAATGCTTGTTATTACTGGCTTCTGCTTACCTTAGAGTAATCAGAAATGTTTGTTCACCCCCAAGTGGAGGATTTCCTCTTGCAAATGATCCAGGAGAAAACAATCATTTATTTTGATTGCTTCAGTTGGTGATGTGAACATGGAAAACCTTCTACTTAAAGTAAGTAATATAGAGATAAAAGACAAATTAATATTTCACATGAATTCTAAGTTTTCCCCAGAGTTGGATTTAGGTTAATTTGGAGAATGATTATACCAGCAGCAAATAAGGGGTCTGGTGCCAAGTGGACACAAAAATCAGTTGCTGAAAAATCTTATGGCATAAACATTAGGTGACATAAAACACTGTTCAAACTCAGATAGTTTTGAATGAAGTGAGGAGCTATTCATAATTTTGCTGTGACTGTCCCAGGCAAATCTTGATGTATGATCAGCTTGATATATAAAATTATCCTAAATACATTCACCAAATGTTAAGACAATTACATTGTGCCAAGTTTTACCCATCTTAGCTTATTTCTTTTTTTGGAAAATAAAATGTAGTTAAAGTCAATATCTTATCCCATTTGATTTGACTTAAGAGTATATTTTTATGCTGAGTGTTACATTCAAAGAAACCAAAATTAAATTTTTTCATATGTCTTGCCTGATAAAATCTCATTAGTAGAAATGATCACAGAGGTAGTAATAGATTGGTCATAAAAGGCTAATAAATGAGGTTACCTGCCAAAAATAATTTCATCCTTATATTGATTTCACTCTTCTTTAATTAGTTTTCCATCTATTGCTAGCACTGTACAATTTAATACTAGAGTTATCAAATCAAGCTTACTCATTTTACAGATGCATAAGTCACTAACTTTTCTCAGCTGTAGAATATAGCCTGAATTTGAAACCAGGCAGTTCTTTTCCACCATCCATGGGAAGCTGCTGGTCTCACGGCACAGTATCATTGGTACTGTACCTGTAGCTACAGAATAGTGCTTTCTGTACCTAGTTTGTGCCCCACTGATATGCAGAGCTCAGCAGTTCTTTGAGTTCCTGTAAAGAATGAGTATCTACTAAGGATTTTATACAGGAGACAAATGAGAAATTTAACAATGGACACCCCCAGCAAACAAATTTTTCTCAGTGGCTCAGTCATGTTTGACTCTTGGCAACCCCTCGGCCTGTAGCCCATCAGGCTCTTCTGTCCACAGAATTCTTCAGGTAAGTATACTAGAGTGAGTTGCCATTTCCTCCTCTAGAGCAAACAAATCAGGACTCCTCTATTAGATATATTTTGTAACAAACACTTTGGAAACTCACTAATATCGGGTTTTCCTCTCATCGTGGACATATAGAAATCTTTACTTCCCAGCCCCCTTTCACTGGGTTGGGGGCATGTTTCAGTCAGGGGGCTGTGACAGAAGTGAAATGTGTTTATTGCATGTATGAGACCATCTACTCTCTCTTCCCCAGCAACTGCATTTATGAGAGTCTTAGGTTTTGAGAGTAGAGACAAAAGGTGGAAGTGGAGTGGTTTGCTGAGTAGCCACTTAAAAAGCCAACCAACCTGGATAGCTGCTCAGACTCATGGGGTGGTTTGTGAGAAAAAACCCCTTCATTGTGTTAAGACACCTAAAGGACTGAGTTGTGAAGTCACTCTATTAGCTCATGCTGCCAAGGACCTGTCTCTGCTCCAGACCTTCCTCTCTGCCCCCATGCTGCTGGGATTCTGTCCTTTCTTCTTAGAGGCCAATAGAGTCAAGATTCTTCCTTCCAGGTATCTCTAGCAATTCATATTCTATTTCCTTTATTGGGCAGGGCAATCAATCTATCTCCAAACTTGCACACACATGCTAAGTCACTTCAGTTGTGTCCGACTCTGTGTGACCCCATAGACGGCAGCCCACCAGGCTCCCCCGTCCCTGGGATTCTCCAGGCAAGAACACTGGGGTGGGTGCCATTTCCTTCTCCAACGCATGAAAGTGAAAAGTGAAAGTGAAGTTGCTCAGTTGTGTTCAACTCTTAGCGATCCCTTGGACTGGAGCCTACCAGGCTCCTCTGTCCATGGGATTTTCCAGGCAAGAGTACTGGAGTGGGGTGCCATTGCCTTCTTATACACATACTAAAACTAACACATACCATCACTATGCTCATTTAAATAAAAGGGACTTCCAGTTTCCTCCTTATAGTGAATTCTTCTCTCTCTCTCTCTCTGTGTTTGTGTGAGTAAGAAATATAGTGTGTGTACTAAGTCACTTCAGTTGTGTCTGACTCTGTGATCCCATGGACTGTAGCCTACCAGACTCCTCTGTGCATGGGATTCTCCTGGCAAGAGTACTGGAGTGGGTTGCCCTGCCCTCCTCCAGGGGATCTTCCTGACCAGGGAATGAACTTAGGTCTCTTACGTCTCCTGGGTTGGCATGTGAACTCTTTACCAGTAGCGCCACATTCCTGTGATTATCTTTTAGTCAGACTGAAAGTTTCTTGAGGATGGAGAGTTTGTAAGTGAGAGTCCATGGATAAGCATCAAGTTCTATGAATCCCTTGAAATGATCGTTTTTTTTTTTTTTGGGTGTCTAGGCTATGTGCCCTTCTAGTTTTCATCAGATTTTCAAAGGGGTCCTTGAATTAAAAGAAAAATTAGGCAACACTGGTGCAGGATCAGCCTAAGTTTGAAAAGAAGAACTTCCAATGGCCCTTATTCCAGCCCTGATACTTACTAATGTGATTCAGGTTCTTATCATTGTCTTAGATTAAGCATGGCCAGAACTGGTCACTCTAATTCACAAGAGTCTGAGATATATAAATCAGAAAACAATTGATTAATTTAATCAGGACTATATCTATTAGGTACCTAGGATAATTACCGGAGAAGGCGATGGCACCCCACTCCAGTACTCTTGCCTGAAAAATCCCATGGAGGGAGGAGCTTGATAGGCTGCAGTCCATGGGGTCACGAAGAGTCAGACACAACTGAGCGACTTCACTTTCACGCATTGGAGAAGGAAATGGCAACCCACTCCAGTGCTCTTGTCTGGAGAATCCCAGGGACAGAGGAGCTGGTGGGCTGCCGTCTATGGGGTTGCACAGAGTTGGACACGACTGAAGCGACTTAGCAGCAGCAGCAGTTTAATTACAGGACAGATTATTGTCCTACTTACTTATTTATCCATTTAAGCAAATTATTAAAGGCAGATTTTGAACATTTTTTTCCCTAAGGAATCAGTCATCACAAGAGATATTGTTGTCAGAGGGACTCTGGGTCAGTTGGCCTGGAAGATATCCTGTCTCTTGGACCATGTTTGGACAGGCAATACCAGCAATATCTCCTTTACTCCCTTCTTCTTCCCTCTTTTCCATTCCTCTCCACTTTTACCCTTCTCTTTCAGATCCAAGGCTGGCCCACACTATTCTGGTAGATTGAGTGCATAGTGTTCAGTCAGACCTTGAAATGTCTGGATGCTGTTCTGTTATTTTAAGATAATCTCTGTTCAGATCTCATGAGCTGATTTACAACTTATAACTTACTCCTAAGACACTTGCTTAGGTATTTATAAGGCTATACATTATGGGATAAAGTGAGAGAAACAGGAAGGAGAAGCAGTCATGCGTCAGAAGGCTGCCAAATATCTTGGCACCAAGGAAATCTGCTTGGTTTTTTCATGAAACATATCCAACTTGGCTTCCTTCCCTTTTTATTTGGAATTCATCTTATTTGGTATTGATGTTTGACAGCATATGACTCTGGACATACATGAGTAGCTGGATCTACTGCTATTCTTGCACAAGATTCACCTAATTTTGGTAAATGTACTGAAAAACTAATATGTTTTTCTTTGAAACTGAGATTATATAAATATCATGAATATCTTTAACAAGAGTCAACATCAAGATGCTTTCAATTATTGTCATAATCCAAGAGATTCTGCTTTTCATAGAATCTTGAGCAAGAACATTATTTTGAAGCCTCATACTCCTCGTGTATAAAATGTAAATAATAACAGCAGTAGTCTCTAAAGTTTATGATGATAGTAGCCATTTGGCGTTAGAAATTCTATCCCCTCCTTCCAAATCCTTGTGAAACAAGAGTCAAGCAACTATTAGATTAGAGTCGATATATTAGAGCAAGTATTAACTTTATTTCTCAGTTTTATTACTGGAATTCTTAATCAGCTGAATAAAGTATTTTGTTCTTGGCATAGTGTTAATCTTCATCTATCACTATTTGTACCTATTAATTCAGCATATATTACTGAAAAATAAAAACCTTTTCCCATTTACACTTAAATTTCTAGATTTTTAATTCTTTGTGATTTGGTATTTGCTATGATAATGGGAAAAAGTGAAGATTATTGAGAACGTTTTATGATCCCCTGGGCTCATGATTCTATTGTAGGCTTTCTCTAAAAATAGTTCAAAAGGGTTTAAAGCTCAGGATAAAATTTTGCTAAAAACAAGCAGTGCTGGAATGGCAACTATACGAAAAGGAAGAGATACCAAAAGGAAAGATAACAGACCTCAAGAGGCCATAACTATCCCTTCTTTTCTTCACTCACAGAGGATGGGAAATGGGTGCATGGTTTCTCTGCTTTCTATATGATTATGGATCTGTCCCACTACTAGATTTGGAATGAATGATTTTTTTTTTTTTTTTTTTTGATGTGAAAGCTATTACTTAGCCCTGGACCAGGATTTGGTGCTGATGGTGGAGGTTACAGAGAAGTAGGGTAGTGAAATGGCAGCAAAGCTGGTTCAATCTGCAGGCCCATGGGTGGAAGTGGCCTAAATATATAAGGTGACCAGTGCCCACGCCTGGCTCCCCTCAGGCTGGGCTCCACCACTTCCCCACCCGTGGGCCTTCAGCCTTGCCCTGAGAGGTGCCTGGCAGGGCTCCCCCGTGCGATGTCTGCCCTGTCCTCCCACAGGCCTCCTGAGACTGCCGGGCGGGCCTCCCTGGCGGGTACTTTGTGTTCAGCAATAAAGGTTCTGTCCTGGAGAAGGAAATGGCAACCCACTCCAGTGTTCTTGCCTGGAGAATCCCAGGGACGGGGGAGCCTGGTGGGCTGCCGTCTATGGGGTCGAACAGAGTCGGACATGACTGAAGCAACTTAGCAGCAGCAGTAGCAGTATTATTATCTAGACAGCATATTAAAAAGCAGAGACATTACCTTGCCAACAAATGTCTGTCTAGTCAAAGCTATGGTTTTTTCCAGTAGTCATGTGTGTATGTGAGAGTTGGACTATAAAGAAAGCTGAGCGCCAAGGAGTTGATGCTTTGGAACTGTAGTGTTGGAGAAGACTCTTGAGAGTCCCTCAGACTGCAAGGAGATCCAACCAGTCCATCCTAAAGAAGAACAGTCCTGGGTGTTCATTGGAAGGACTGATGCTGAAGCTGCAGCTCCAATACTTTGGCCACCTGATGTGAAGAACTGACTCATTTGAAAAGAACCTGATGCTGGGAAAGATTGAAGGCAGAAGGAGAAAGGGACAACAGAAGATGAGATGGTTGGATGGCATCACTGACTCAATGGACATGAGTTTGAGTAAGCTCCAGGCGTTGGTGGTGGACAGGGAGGCCTGGCATGCTGCAGTCCATGGGGTCACAAAGAGTTGGACACAACTGAGCGACTGAACTGAACTGATGTGCTATGAGCATCTGATGAAGAAAAATTCAGGGATACCAATTTTAGATCTGCCATTTAATACTCTGTAATGTAAGAAAGTCACAATTTCTCCAGGTCTCATCTTCTCAATTTATCAAAAGAGGAGAAATCACCTGCTTGAACATCTTCATTGGGATATTAAGAGGCTCTAACTAATTGCTTTGCAAATGTGAGCTGTTAACCAGGGAGGGCTGTGAGACCTTAAATGCGACATCAGTTTCTACCTTTGATATCTTTGTTTCTTCTGCCACAGTGAATTTTGTCTTTTTGTTGGTGATGAATCATTTTAAACAGAAGTTATTCATAATTGTCGTAGTTAGAATTCCTTGGGTTTTTATTTTGTCTCTGTGCCAAATTTTTTATATTTTGATATTTTCATCACTCCTCACTTGCTTAATCTATTTTTCCCAATGTGACAGTTAATTGATGTGTCAACTTGACTGGATCATTGGATGCCCAGATACCCAGTAAAACATTGTTGCAGGATGTATTTGTGAGGGTGTTTCCAGGAGAGATTAGCATTTGAATTGGTAGACTGAATAAAACAGATTGATCTACCCAAAGTGGGAAGGCCTGAGTAGAACCAAAAGGTAGGAGGCATGCTCTGCCTCTGTGGCCTCTTCTATGTCTGTCTTATTGCTTGAGTTTGGACATCAGTCTTTTGCACGTGGTACTCCTGGTTCTCAAGGCTTCATATCTGGGCTGGACTCAACACTACTGGTTTTCAGGCTTTCAGAACTTCCAAGTGTACCACTTGCTTTCCTGGGTCTCCAGCTTGCAGAGAGCAGACTGTGGTATAGCCTCCATTAATTACTCACATGAACCAATATCTTTTAATAAAGAAATCTCTCATCTTCTCTCTCCTATTGGTTCTATTTCTCTGGAGAACCCTAACTAATAAACCGGTTTTTCTTTTTGAAAATTGAAGCCTTATCTATAATTCCCAGATATTATATTTGTCATTTTAATAATTTCTCTTCTTCACCTCTAGGATATTCCTTCCTATGTTTTAATGTGCATATGAATCATCTGGGAATCTCATTAAAAGGAAGATTCTCAAGTAGTAGCTCTGCATTTGCAACAAGTTTGCAGGTAATGCTGATGCTGATGGTCCACAGAACACACTTTGACAATCGTTGTTCTAGAAAAGTAATAATAATAGTAATAGTAACTGCCAACGTTGCCAGAATACTGCCATGTCCCAGCACTCTTCTGGATGCTTTAGGCATATTTAATCCCACAGTAACCCCATAGGGTAGGTAATGTTCTATTTCAGCTATTTTGTAGATAAGGAAACCAAAGCACAAGGAGGTTGACTAGATGTCCAATGTAATAATGGGTGCAGAGTGAGGAAGTTTTAAATCTAAGCATTTTGGCTTTAGAACCTAGGCGCAAGAAACTACTGTACTCTAGTGGCCTAAAACTGACCATCAGCTTATTTGTACTTATCATGTTAAACTATTCTTGAATTTCATACTTATCTAATTTGTTCCTTTTACTTAGAGTTTGTGCATGTAAGTGAAGGTGTCATACTGTCTGTTACGCTAGCCATTAGTCTGAACTGAGATGAGCTGTGAGTGAAAATACACATTGGATTTAAAGATAATTTGGCAAAACTAATACAATATTGTAAAGTTTAAAAATAAAATAAAATTAAAAAAATAAAGATAATATGGAAAAAGTAATGTAAAATATTTTATTTATAATTTTTATAAGAATTGCATGCTGAAATCATGATATTGTGGATATAGAGAGTTAAAATATATTTTAAAACATACTTTCAAGCAGCAGGGAGGGATATTGGGAGATTCGGATTGACATATACATAATGCTTATACATAAAATACATAACTATCAGGACCTCCTGTATAGCACAGGGAACTCGATACTCTGTAAAGTTCAATATGGAAAAGATCTAAAAAGAGTGCATATTTGTATATGTATAACCAATTGTAGAGTACATCATGAGAAACGCTGGGCTGGAAGAAGCACAAGCTGGAATCAAGATTGCCAGGAGAAATATCAATAACCTCAGA
Source organism: Bison bison bison (assembly GCF_000754665.1). NCBI lineage: Eukaryota > Metazoa > Chordata > Mammalia > Artiodactyla > Bovidae > Bison > Bison bison. Next base: position 2,291,596 of record NW_011494614.1, on the reverse strand, counting down.
TATGCAGATGACACCACCCTTATGGCAGAAAGTGAAGAGGAACTAAAGAGCCTTTTGATGAAAGTGAAAGTGGAGAGTGAAAAAGTTGGCTTAAAGCTCAACATTCAGAAAACGAAGATCATGGCATCTGGTCCCATCACTTCATGGGAAATAGATGGGGAAACAGT
>NW_011494614.1:2291182-2291325 GCF_000754665.1 Bison bison bison | reverse complement strand
CCTGGGATTTCTTTGGAAGAAATGATGCTCAAGCTGAAACTCCAGTACTTTGGCCACCTCATGCGAAGATTTGGCTCATTGGAAAAGACTCTGATGCTGGGAGGGATCGGGGGCAGGAGGAGAAGGGGATGACAGAGGATGAG
>NW_011494614.1:2281201-2291082 GCF_000754665.1 Bison bison bison | reverse complement strand
GCTCATTGGAAAAGACTCTGATGCTGGGAGGGATCGGGGGCAGGAGGAGAAGGGGATGACAGAGGATGAGATGGCTGGATGGCATCACTGACTCGATGGACGTGAGTCTGAGTGAACTCCGGGAGTTGGTGATGGACAGGGAGGCCTGGCCTGCTGCGATTCATGGGGTCGCAAAGAGTTGGACACGACTGAGCGACTGAACTGAACTGAACTGAACCAATTCACTTCGCTGTACAAAAGAAACCAACACATCATAAATCAACTATACTCCAATAAAAATTTAAAAATATATATATATTTATACCTGTTTCCTTTTACTTTTTTAAAAAGTGGGGCTAGTAGGAATTTTTTTTTTTTTTTTTTTGCTAGTAGGAATTTTACAATTCTATTCATGACTCAGATTACATTTCTATCAAACAACACTTGGGTAAAAGTCCCAATACAGGTAACTGAGCATAGCCTTTCTCCATAATTTACTCAGTGGTTAAACTCACAGCTTTTCTTTCATCAAGAAAAAAGACATGCCTTAAGCTCAGGGAATGTGGCTGGTCATGGGTGGGACCTGTGGGTAACCAGATGGCTATTGGAATGGCTAACCATGTCTGCCTTCCTATGACCTGATTGTTCACTCTAGTGACAGTGATCACACTGAGTTTTCTTGAATTGTTTACTAAATTTTACTTAAATTTTTTACTAAAAAAATGACCACGAGTTAGTGTGTCTGATTTTAATATGAAAAATTCTTGGTTTTGCCCACAGAATTAAATTGTGCATTCTTCCAGGACATTAATTTTCTATCTGCAAAATGAGACAAAGAAACTTTAAGATTCTTTCAGACTTTAACATGGTATCATTGTTTGCTGATAAATGCAGGAAGATTAAAAATTTATAACAGGTGACATGTTTTAATTTCATGGAGGCAGGGCAGGGGGAAGGCCATTTAGCTCCCAAACCTATGAGTAAGGGTAACACACCAGACATTTTAGACTGACTAAGTCAGTCCACCAGCTGTAAATCTTGGTAACTAGGGATTTAGCTTTCTTTGTTTCCCACTAGCAAGCATTTCAGAGAGTTTTAGTATACATGTCCCCTTTTTTTATTGCTAAAGTTATCAAACTGCATGAAAAGATAATGAAAGGGTTTGTTTTATGCTTTAAAGTCACCAAAACCCAATGAAACAGGTCATAAATCAAACACTTTAAGCTGGTTGTACTTTTTTTGTGACTTCTGAACCACACCCAGAGGTGGAGAATAGCTGAAATGAGGCTGATTTTTCCTGTTCAAAGTTCAAAGTTAATGCTGTTTATTTTAAAAATTCCCATCTCAAAATTAGAAATTTTTTAAAGCATGAGATCATGTGGATAAGATTTTTAAAAATTGTCTAATATAAAATAAGAGATGTAAGTAACAGTTCTAGAGTATAACAAATGAGAATCATTTCTATTCAATCTTTGGGAAGTAATAGTTTCAGTCAATGTAATTACTGACTTAAAGCTTTAAAACCTAACTAAATACATCAACACATTTTTAATCTCTTTGGGGTTTAGGAAAATATTGTTTCCATAAATTTTTTCATTGTTTTGAAAATTATTATAATTCAATCTAAAATCTTTGGAGTAATTTGTTCAGTTATTAGTTTAGTGTCCTCTAACAGAAGAGTAGATACTAAAATAAAATTCCAGAAAAAAATCAATGTCCTAAAGGTCAGTCTTCCTTCAATTCCTGTTAATTTCAGGCTTCAGTGCTACGTTAATTTGTTTGTAACTTTTAAGCCCTTACATTCACAACGACAGGTCATTTTTAAGACAGTTCATTAAACAGAGAATGAGAAAAGCAAAGGCAAATAAATTTTTGGATAACTTAAAACCTTGAACTTACTTTAAATATCAACCTGGCATTTTGTACTTTAGGGTTTGGCCTCAAGCACAGTTTAAACCAGATAGTAAAAGGACACAATAGATTATGAAGAATTCTTAGTGAATCTTAGTGAAGCACCCAAAATACAACATGATACAGTTACTTAACCATTTTATATTCAAGTTCTCATTTAATAAAGTTATTTGATAGTTTCAAAAAATTTAACATGATAATTCATCTGCTAAATTTTTTAAGGAAATAAATGGTCTCAAATATTAAAACATATTTAATACTATTCAATCATTTTATAGTTTGAAGATAGGCTTAACTTTTCTCTACAAAGAGCTTAACTTCAGTGGACTGTAGATTATTCATGTTCATACTATCGTTTCCTCTCTTTTAAATAAATGGCTTCGACATTCATTTCACTGCTTGCTTGAAAGTATAAGACCAGTTCATTACTACAATTAATTCTTTTTGTTTGTTTGTTTCCCTTATAAAAAGCAGCAAACTTTCATTTTAAAAGGGATTCACCACTAAGAAGAAAAGATCTAATCCAAGAATAAATGCAAACCTTTTAGGAAGAATAATCATGGCACTGAAGTTATTACAGTAATAATTTATTCAGAAAGAAGCATTTGTGTTTGGAGATGGTTATAAATGGGAATGGAAATACTGAGAGGATAGAACAACACATATTTTAAGGCTTAGTCACCATTTCCTTTTGTAAGGACTTGGTCATGCCATAGGCATCATTTCTTTAAAAGATCAAGCTAAACTTCTTTATGTGTGGCGGTCTGCCCTCTTCTGGGCCAGAGTAATATACAAAAGATCAATTTGACTTGTAAGAAGAACCTCAGCTCCCAAATAAAGTATCCTTTAAGTCAACCTAGTATTAAAATCTTAATATGTATTCATGACTGTAATAAGTTCTCACAGATTGTGGTCCTTGTCCAAATATTTAAAGAGTTTCTTAGGTGCGGTTGCTCCATTAATTTCCTTCTTATCTCTCTTTACCCCTTCTCTCCATTGCAAAATAAACACAGCTTGCCTCTTGATATTTTTCTTGACCTCTCTTTTTAAAGTATTTTAAAATTAACTCGTAGGCAACGAACAGAACTCCCCTCTTTGCTCACATACTTTTCCATTAAATTTTTCTTTATTATATTATAATACAAATTTGTTAAAGGAGAAAAATAGAGAATGAAAAAATTAAACTTAAATATTGCTTGTAATCCCATCACAATGATATAATCACTATTAACATTTGAGAAACTACTTCTCCAGACATTTTTGAGATATATGTGTGTATGTGTGTTTATATATATATGTATACATATAACATAATTAATATGTGATTATTAAATAACTAATATTATATTAATATAATATATATTATATGCATATAATATATATATATACTATATATATAATACATGTAACATATTACTCTAAAAGGCATGCATTTTAATAAAGTAGAAAATAGAACATATACTTTAGAAATCTTTGATTTAAATTGAATACATAAAATATTTGTATTTGCCACTTAAAAAGCTGTACATTGCTCTTTAATCATTGTAGTGCTGTCTCTTTTGCTCAGTTAAACAGTATTCTCCTTTGGGACAATAGCTCTGCTGAATTAACTTGGAATTTCTATTGTTAGGTACAGAATTATATACAAAAATATACACTCACTGTTTTAGAATAATCTCATATCTATTTTGACAATGAGTTGTCCTTGGAAAGTATTCCCTAAAGGAGAAAAGGAAAACTACTAGATTCTGTCCCCTCAATATATGATTAAGAGTGAATGAAGAAAAATGAATCTAAACAATGGGTAATATCAGGATTTCAGCTATACTCATGATTACAGTAAGTGATGTGCATACAAAAACATAAGTAGCTGAGATCAAATAGGTGACTTTGACGAAGTTTTAATTTTGCAGTTTATTTATAGTTCTCCTGTGAGTCTTGTTTCATTCTTCATGGTTCAGTAGGAAAAAACATATCTTCTGGGATGTGTTTTCAGCCCATGAGCCTTCCCTCTGGGGTGAGTTAGGAGAACTCTACTTACTGGTGTAAAAGTTAGCCCCGCAAATATATTACTGAAACATACTAAAAACTTGTTTCTCCCAAGTAACACTAGGGAGTAGTTTGGGAAGTTTGGCAAAGCAGCTCTATTCCACTTGGTCGATTAGTAATCCACATGAAGTCCTGCTAACTTAAAATGATAGCTTCAGACCAGTGACTTCCTGGGGATGGGGAAAACTGCGAGGGATGGGAAGGTTTTACCAAGGGGAATGAGGAAATTTTCGGGTGATGGGCGTGTTCATTGTCTTGATGGTGGTGACAGACTGTTGATGAGTGTATGCTAATGTCAAAACTGATCAAATTGTATACTTTTAACATGTATACGTAAATTATACCTCAAAAAATATATGAAAAGAAAATAGCTTCCAAGGTCACCCTGTTCCAGTTAACCCTAAAAGGAAGGAAACATATATGAGTATTACAAGGGCCTGTGCCTTAAATTGGCACACATCATTTTCAGTCATTCCATGATGAAAATCCAATCAGTCTGCTATACTCAACTGTAAAGCAGACTGAGTCCTGTAGTCCAACCATGTTCTAAGAAGAAAATATAGATTTTTATCCATATTGTGAACTACTAGCTGTCTTTGCTATATACCTCTTTATGAGAATTGCCCCTGCCTTTCCAGGAATGAGATGTTCCTTCCTATTATGACCTTTCACCCCACCCTCACTGATTTATCAATGCTGAACACCTGGCATGTCATAAACCGACCAGTCAAATTCAGATTCTCCTTTCAGGGAATTAGAAGGTAGGATTCAGAAAGATTTCTGTATGTGGCTGGAGCCATAGCCATTAAACTCATGAGGTTCCAGGACAGAGGGGTAGGATATGGGATGAGAATGAAGCAAATAATCCAGAAAAGACATGAGACAGATTTGGATTTCTGCTGACTTTCCAACTGCTGACTTTAGTTCCTGATTAATTCCTGATCTGACTGGTTACTCTGATTCATGAAGCAAGTTTATATCCCATACATTAATTCTCATTTTTTGATTAAGTTGACTTGAGTTTTTTTCTGTTACTTTAAACCAGATTTTTGATTTGCAGACAGCATGTTGTGAAAAAGTTTTTGCTGCTGCTGCTGCTAAGTCGCTTCAGTCGTGTCCGACTCTGTGCAACCCCATAGACGGCCCCCCAACAGGCTCCCCCGTCCCTGAGATTCTCCAGGCAAGAACACTGGAGTGGGTTGCATTTCCTTCTCCAGTGCATGAAAGTGAAAAGTGAAAGTGAAGTCGCTCAGTTGTGTCCAACTCTTAGTGACCCCATGGACTTAGCCCACTAGGCTCCTCCATCCATGGGATTTTCCAGGCAAGAGTACTGGAGTGGGGTGCCATTGCCTTCTCCGGAAAAAGTTTCTAGTGAGTAGGAAAGAGTTAGACAAGGCCATTATTAACCTTTTTTAAAAAAATGTGTTAAGTGTCTGTTTGCCTTTCATGGAGTGATACCCGACTGACCTTTCCCCCATCTGCAAAATGTGAACAATAATGTGCACCTTTCAGTGTTCTCACAGGTTTTCAACAAATAAAACACAGAGTCTATTGCCAGACCTACAGTGTATGCTCAGCATTGGATAGTTCTGGTGATAAAGAGGATGATGATGATGTTTACAGATACCAAATGACGCTTGTTTTCTGGTATATATCTTTCAGTGGAACCAGTGGCCTACAGCCGTTCCTGAGGTTGTATTTTCTCAGATTTCCAGGTGAGACCCAAAGCAAGTGAACTGTGGTGTGCCTAATTAAGGAACCTGAAGCTTTGTGCCAACTTCTATAGGCTGTCTATCGCTAAAGGTCATCTAAAGACCAGAAAAAAACTTCAGAAAAATTCATCCTAAATCAAGTAATGCCAATTATATAAAGGGAAAAGTATTTTATCATTTTCTCAAATTTGCTTTTGACCTACATTGCTCTAAGTCTACTTTCTAGAACAGGATTATATCTATAACTTTATGTTGTTACGATGTGCCTTTAAAAAAAATGAAAGATTGGGAAACTGAAAGATTTGAAAATATATCTGTCACTCCTATAAAACATAAAAATGGTAGGTGTGATTTAAATTGTCTCAATCTATCTGAACCTAATCAGCTCACTGAATTAACCATCACTCTCCACGGCAGATACAATTGAAGTGCACTTAATTTAATTCCATTTAGCCAAGTCACTGAATTAACCATCATTCTTCATTTTTACTATATTGTACATTGATAGATGCCTACATAATCTTGCATGATCATAGCCAGTGGGCTACTCTTTAACACACACATAAAACAAATGCTTTTGAATGAGGAACAATAAATGAAGGAATAAAGTTGAAAATCTTAAAAGAGGTTGGCATTCTGAGTGCTTAAAGCACACACACACACTTCAAAACAGATCAAACAGGGAAATGTTAATGACATTGTAGGAGTATGGAAGCTGAAGTTGGCTGAATTTTAATCTACCAAGTGACGTTCGCGCGAAAGTCCTTGGTGATGAATCAAAATGTTATTCAGTGACTGTACATTCATGTATGTAGGTTTTAAAATCTAAATGACCCCATATAAATTTATTTATACACACATACACACATAGAGTATTACTCATCGATGTTGCAAATGGTAAAATTTTATCCATCCAACAACATGGATGAACTTGAAAGGTATTTTACTAAGTGAAATAGGTCAGACAGAGAAAGACAAATACTGAATATTACCCTTCCCTGTATTATTCTTGAAGTTCCTACTCTTGTTTGAAATCATTTTAAAACAAAAAGTTATTTTTTAAAAAAGTCTAAATGATGTATCTTTTTAAATGATAACCCCCTCTAACATTTTTGATTAATTATTTAATTGTTATGCCAATTGTGTTAAATTGGAGGGGAATTACTGTCTTTTCACTTAACGCTTTTTGTACCAGATTTTTTTTTTCGTTCATGGAATATTTATTGGCAATATTTAGACTTCTGAGGAAATTGTGGTTATTCTTTCCTTTAAACTCAGATAAACCATGGCATTAGGAGAAGCATTTCTCCAAGAAGGCTGTGATGTGTTTAGATGTTAGAGAAATGAAGTGCAGTTGCCAAAGTGTGTTTCTTATTCAGGACTCTAAAGTTATACATGATAGCAAAAGCAGACACATAGGAAATGAAGGAAAACAGTCATAGATATCCTAAACCTGTGTACTTACATTTTCCAGTGAGGAAACACAGGAAACAGTGAACTTGATAAAAGCAGTAAGTAATGATAAAAGTACCAATTCATAATATCTCAAGTTAGACGCATTCCCAATATTGATATACAACTCAGAGAAAATATTTTTATTTGATTAAAATAGTTCTCCTCCATGAAAAAAAAAATGCAAGATCAAAAGACCAAAAGCAGAAAACAATATTGTCAACTCACATCACAGACAATGAGCTAAAACATAAATCTATTTGAAAATGACCCAAAATCTAACAGATAATGAGTAAAAAAGTACAAATACAAATATGAACAGAAAATTTACATAAAATGAGCTATAAAAGGCCCTTAAACATATGTAAAGCCTTCACCTTTGAGTATGAGAACTGCTAATTAAACCAAAACTAATGTCATCTTTTATTCCTCTAAGAATGGCAAAGATCCAACATTCATATAGGATTGAAATTGCTAAAGCTAGAAATAGCCAAAATGTCTAAAAAGAGTGGAATGGATCAACCATAGTATATTTCTTCTGTGAAATCCCCCATTAAATAGGATTGAATTGGAATTACACATGAAAATGTTTACAAGCATGTAATGTGAAAGGAGTATGTCAAAGCTGTATATTGTCATCCTGCTTAATTAACTTCTATGCAGAGTACCTCATGAGAAACACTGGGCTGGAAGAAACACAAGCTGAAATCAAGATTGCTGGGAGAAATATCAATAACCTCAGATATGCAGATGACACCACCCTTATGGCAGAAAGGGAAGAGGAACTAAAAAAGCCTCTTGATGAAAGTGAAAGTGGAAAGTGAAAAAGTTCGCTTAAACATTTTTTAAGCCATTTTCTGAAAGCTCAACATTCAGAAGACTAAGATCATGGCATCTGGTCCCATCACTTCATGGGAAATAGATGGGGAAACAGTGAAAAGAGTGTCAGACTTTACTTTTTTGGGCTCCAAAATCACTGCAGGTGGTGATTGCAGCCATGAAATTAAAAGACGCTTATTCCTTGGAAGGAAAGTTATGACCAACCTAGATAGCATATTCAAAAGGAGAGACATTACTTTGCCAACAAAGGTCTCTCTAGTCAAGGCTATGGTTTTTCCAGTAGTCATGTATGGATGTGAGAGTTGGACTGTGAATAAAGCTGAGTGCTGCGGAATTGATGCTTTTGAACTGTGGTGTTGGAGAAGACTCTTGAGAGTCCCTTGAACTGCAAAGAGATCGAACTAGTCCATTTTAAAGGAGATCAGTCCTGGGTGTTCTTTGGAAGGAATTATGCTAAGGCTGAAACTCCAATACTTTGGCCACCTGATGTGAAGAGTTGACTCATTGGAAAAGACCCTGATGCTGGGAGATATTGGGGGCAGGAGAAGGGGATGACAGAGGATGAGATGGCTGGATGGCATCACTGAATCGATGGACGTGAGTTTGAGTGAACTCCAGGAGTTTGTGATGGACAGGCAGGGCTGGTGTGCTGCAATTCATGGGGTTGCAAAGAGTTGGACACGATTGAGCAACTGAACTGAACTGAATGTGAAAAAATATGCATATAGTACAATTTCATTTTCATAATATTTATACATGAGATCAAATCAGATCAGATCAGTCACTCATTCGTGTCCGACTCTTTGCGACCCCATGAATCACAGCACACCAGGCCTCCCTGTCCATCAGCAACTCCCAGAGTTCACTGAGACTCACTCCATCGAGTCAGTGATGCCATCCAGCCATCTCATCCTCTGTCATCCCCTTCTCCTCCTGCCCCCAGTCCCTCCCAGCATCACAATCTTTTCCAATGAGTCAACTCTTCGCATGAGGTGGCCAAAGTACTGGAGTTTCAGCTTCAGCATCATTCCTTCCAAAGAAATCCCAGGGCTGATCTCCTTCAGAATGGACTGGCTGGATCTCCTTGCAGTCCAAGGGACTCTCAAGAGTCTTCTCCAACACCACACTTCAAAAGCATCAATTCTTCGGCACTCAGCCTTCTTCACAGCCCAACTCTCACATCCATACATGACCACTGGAAAAACCATAGCCGTGACTAGACGAACCTTTGTTGGTAAAGTAATGTCTCTGCTTTTGAATATGCTATCTAGGTTGGTCATAACTTTCCTTCCAAGGAGTAAGTGTCTTTTAATTTCATGGCTGCAGTCACCATCTGTAGTGATTTTGGAGCCCAGAAAAATAAAGTCTGACACTGTTTCCACTGTTTCCCCAACTATTTCCCATAAAGTGGTGGGACCGGATGCCATGATACTCGTTTTCTGAATGTTGAGCTTTAAGCCAACTTTTTCACTCTCCACTTTCATTTTCATCAAGAGGCTTTTGAGTTCCTCTTCCCTTTCTGCCATAAGGGTGGTGTCATCTGCATATCTGAGGTTATTGATATTTCTCCCGGCAATCTTGATTCCAGCTTGTGTTTCTTCCAGTCCAGCGTTTCTCATGATGTACTCTGCATAGAAGTTAAATAAACAGGGTGACAATATACAGCCTTGACGAACTCCTTTTCCTATTTGGAACCAGTCTGTTGTTCCATGTCTAGTTCTAGCTGTTGCTTCCTTACCTGCATACAAATTTCTCAAGAGGCAGATCAGGTGGTCTGGTATTCCCATCTGTTTCAGAATTTTCCATAGTTTATTGTGATCCACTCAGTCAAAGGCTTTGGCATAGTCCATAAAGCAGAAATAGATGCTTTTCTGGAACTCTCTTGCTTTTTCCATGATCCATCGGATGTTGGCAATTTGATCTTTGGTTCCTCTGCCT
>NW_011494614.1:2280979-2281085 GCF_000754665.1 Bison bison bison | reverse complement strand
AGGTTCACATATTGCTGAAGCCTGGCTTGGAGAATTTTGAGCATTCCTTTACTAGCATGTGAGATGAGTGCAATTGTGTGGTAGTATGAGCATTCTTTGGCATTGC
>NW_011494614.1:2271531-2280879 GCF_000754665.1 Bison bison bison | reverse complement strand
TTCTTTGGCATTGCCTTTCTTTGGGATTGGAATGAAAACTGACCTTTTCCAGTCCTGTGGCCACTGCTGAGTTTTCCAAATTTGCTGGCATATTGAGTGCAGCACTTTCACAGCATCATCTTTCAGGATTTGGAATAGGTCAACTGGAATTCCATCACCTCCACTAGCTTTGTTCATAGTGATGCTTTCTAAGGCCCATTTGACTTCACATTCCAGGATGTCTGGCTCTAGGTCAGTGATCACACCATCGTGAGTGTCTGGGTCATGAAGATCTTTTTTGTACAGTTCTTCTTGTATTCTTGCCATCTCTTCTTAATATCTTCTGCTTCTGTTAGGTGCATACCATTTCTGTCCTTTATAGAGCCCATCTTTGCCTGAAATGTTCCTTTGGTATCTCTCATTTTCTTAAAGAGATCCCTAGTCTTTCCCATTCTGTTGTTTCCCTCTATTTCTTTGCATTGATCACTGAAGAAGGCTTTCTTATCTCTTCTTGCTATTCTTTGGAACTCTGCATTCAGATGTTTGTATCTTTCCTTTTCTCCTTTGCTTTTGGCTTCTCTTCTTTTCACAGCTATTTGTAAGGCCTCCGCAGACAGCCATTTTGCTTTTTTGCATTTCTTTTCCATGGGGATGGTCTTGATCCCTGTCTCCTGTACAATGTCACGTACCTCATTCCATAGTTCATCAGGCACTCTATCTAATATTTATACATAGACATGACTAAGTTCCACTGAATAGGAGTACCTATATGAATGATAGAATAACAAGAAACATATTAACATAAAAGCCAGGAGAATTGTCACCTCCGGAAGAATGGATGAGGAAAGATTGGGACTGTACATGATGGAGGTCCTGGAATGCCAGAACTGTTTTGAGTTTGATCCAAATTGTAGTTAAATTGTGCCTAAATGTTTTAAACTTCTTTCCAAGAAGAGAAAAAAAATCATGACTAACAAACCTGTGAAAAAATTCCTGATCTAAATTCGTAATAATAGAAAAGAAAATTAAATAGATGTAAATCTATACTCACAGATTGCAAAGGCTAAAAGTATCATAAGAATGTAGAAAAGTGGCAGCAACAGTGTACTTTGGAAAACAATATGGTATCATCTAGTAAAGTTGATGGTGCTCAAACCCCATGACTCACCATTTTCACTATTAGATATATATTTTGCAGAGAAACTGTATTTCATTCACATGCAGGAGAATTATATACGAAAGTTAATGGCAATGTTATCTACAAAAGCAGGAAATTGGGAACAATTAATATATTTTACCACTGAAGTATAGATAATCCCATATAATCTCATGTAATGATGAAAATTAATTACCTACCTATCATTATGTGCATTAACACAGATTAATCACACACTGATATAAAAAGAATGCTATAGAAAAATAAATGTAGTATGATTTCTTTTTTATTATTGCTCAAATTCATGTAATGTGAAAATAAGTAATCATATATATATTATATACATACACATATACATTTGTGGTAAAATATTAAAGAAAAGTGTGTTAAATATAAAATTTAGTTTAAAAATTCTCAGTGAAAGAGAGGAAATTTGATTGGAGAGTGATGCAAATGGATTTTAGGTGACACTAGAGATAAAGAACTCACCTGCCAATGCAGGAGACGTAAGAGACATGGATTCAGTCCTTGGCTGGGAAAGATCCCCTAGAGAAGGTCATGACAACCCATTCCAGTATTCTTGTCTGGAGAATCCCATGGACAGAGGAGCCTGGCAGGCTACAGTCCATTGGGTTGCAAAGAGTCAGATATGACTGAAGTGACTTATGATTAATATTCTTTATCAGGTCATGAGGTATGTACATAAGTGTTCATTCTATTATTGTTCTAGGTAATTTCCTAGAGTGCCGAAGAATTGATGCTTTTGAACTGTGGTGTTGGAGAAGACTCTTGAGAGTCCCTTGGACTGCAAGGAGATCCAACCAGTCCATCCTAAAGGAGATCAGTCCTGGGTGTTCATTGGAGGGACTGATGTTGAAGCTGAAACTCCAATATTTTGGCCACCTGATGCAGAGAGCTGACTCATTTGCAAAGACCCTGATGTTGGGAAAGATTGAGGGTGGGAGGAGAAGGGGATGACAGAGGAGGAGATGGTTGGATGGCATCACTGACACAATGGACATGGGTTTGGATGAACTCCGGGAGTTGGTGATGAACAGGGAGGCCTGGGCGTGCTGCATTCATGGGGTTGCAAAGAGTCGGACACGACTGAGCGACTGAACTGAATTGAACTGACGTAACTTCCATATGCCATATAGATGCATATGCCATATACACACATGCATGTGTGCATGACATGTATTTATGACCCAATCCTTAGTTTAAAAGAATTAATAAGAGAAAATAAGATGATTCTTTATATATTTAAATGGAATATTCTTCAAAATAAATTAAGTGGATATGTGTATAGGATGCTATGATTAGTTTTAAACAAAAGGGCAAAATGAGAATAAATATACATTTTGTTTATTTGTGTACTAAACATCTTTAGGAAGTTATCTGGGAAATGGATAGCTGGATTACCACTTGAGGAACTGGGTATTTGAATGGAACTTAAGTGGGAGTGAGAATTTTCACTGAATGCCCTTCTGTAAGTTTAAATTCTTATACCAACCAAATACATTATAATTATTACAATAGTTGCAATTAAACTTTTAAAAATAAAATATAACATCCTATACAAATTTTCTGGTTAAGGTGGGTCCTGTGTTACATCTAAATGGGTGGGAAAGGAGAATTTGACATATTCTACTAACAAAGGATGAAGGCATTCTCTCCATGGCCTTCCTGCCTAGAGGGCAGAGCATAAGGAATGGGTATATTCTTTTGCTGCCAGAAGGGAAGGAGAAGTTGGGAAGGCATGCTGTGATTATTATTTTTACAAATTGCTAATGATAAGCATGAAATAAGAGAATAGGACTGAATTCAGTTAATGTCAAGCCAGAAAATCACACCAAATGTCAAATTTTCACAGACGCTCTTATTAACAACACTTATGTCAGTCACATACATTGGTTTCCACAGAGATCAGCCAAAATTTCCATCAGTTACTGGCTTTATAATCTGACTTTCTAACAAAAAAATAACTTAATATATCCATGCAAAGCCCAAGGTTGAGCAACACAGAATAGCAGCAGCAAAGAACAAACATTGTGAAGCAAAATAAATCTATTTATTTATGATATAGCTTAATTTTTGGAGGCTCATATTTTATAGCACCATCCATGATTCTGGAATTTTCCTTCAATTAATAATTGTGCCAAATTTACTAAATATATGATTTAGTTGTCCAAAATTGACAAAGCCGCTATTTTTACAAAGTAATTATTTTGTAATTTAACATTTAACTAATAATTTAAAAAATGCTTTTAGGCAGGACAGAGCTAGTTTATTTTTACTTTGCTTGTTTTTCAACTCTCTGTGCTGTCTTGAGGGTTGTCACTTTAAGCTTCCTGAGTTAGTATCTAAAAAGAGGTAATCATGTTACAAATATTGACATATTTACAACATATAATTATATAAGTAGTCAGCAAAAATTTCTCTACCTACTATTGTTGAAACAGTCTATCAAGAGGTAAAAAGACATAGAGGGGTACTACATAGATTGTGCTTTCCAATAGATTCATCTGCCTGGAGGACCAAGCAAATCTTTCATTTGACTGCTCAATGAAAGATAAGCAAAGGAAAAGTAGATAAATTACTATTGTAGAAGTGTATAACATCTAGGGCTTATTTGGAAATTTGATATTATTTGGAGTTATCTGAATTCCATAAGGCTTAAAGGCAGAAGGAACATTATACCTTGACCCTAGAAGTTGAGAATGATTTTTTATAAGAAGGAGGAGAACAGAGAAAAATCTTCCAAAAAGAGGGGCGAGCATGAGCTTGTTAAGATTGGTAGCACAAAAGTAAATGAAACTGGTATTTGGAAAACTAGAAACTATGCCTTAAATAGCTAGTTACAGGATCTCAGAGAAATGAAATGAAGTCAGACTAGAGGGCCATGAAAGTTACACTAAAGTCATTTACACCGTTTTGTTGTTCATCTGCTGCTGAGTTGCTTCAATTGTGTCCAACTCTTTGAGAACCCATGGACTGTATAGCCTACTGGACTCCTCTATCCATGGGATTCTCCAGGCTAGAATACTGGAGTGGATTGCAATTTCCTTCTTAAGGGGATCTTCAAGACCCAGTGATTGAACCTGCATTTCTTATGTCTCCTGCATTGACAGGTGGGTTCTTTACCCCTCGCATTGCTGTTCGTGGGGAACCATTTATGTTTTTGAAAATGGCTACTTAAATATGAACCACATTTTATGTAATAGAAGAAATATTTGGCCAGAGTAGATTACTGAATATATCTTTTAAAAAATTATTATAAAATATACAACATAAAATTTACCATCTTAAACTTTTTCAAGTATACATTTTAGTGGCATGAGTACATTCACACGGTTGTGTTGCCGTAACCACCTACCCATCCACAGAACTCTTTCATCTTGCAAAATGGAACTCTGTACCCAATAAATGAAAATTTCCCATTCTCCCCCCAGATCTGTTTAAAAATAAATATGAAATAGTAAACAGACACATAAAAGGCAAAACATTTTCCCAAGGGTGTTGAGAAATATATACGATTTAACAAGTGGGTATGCTTGATGTACCCTATTTATATGTTTCTTTCTTATCATCTCTCTCTATATATGACATATTTCTTAGATTTAAGAAACTTAAAAGGCTAAGGAAAGAATATGGCTGAATTGATCAAGCAGGGAAGAGATTTCATTAGCAAGATGCCCCAAAGGTTAGTCATCATGGGCCTTGACCAGTAATATCAACCAGTGAACATAAAATATAATGGACATAAAAGTAACATTTAGGCAGAACTTAAAAGGGTTGTATTGAATAATATAGCAAGAGGGAATAGGTCCACTCTTACTGTTATCTGCTTGATTTATTGACAGTGCCACATCAATAAATGATCCTATGCGAAGGATCTTGTAATCAGCTTTAGTCCCATACACTACCTTCTGCTCAGAAGGTCTTTCACTGCGCCATTACCCGAGAGGGGCCTCAGATGTTAGAGAACCAATGAAGTATTCAGTTACTTTGTTTTAACAAGCTTCTGTGGAAACCGAAGACTAGGAAATTTCAAATGAGCCAATAGTCTTCACTGAGCAGCACACAATGTATTCAGCCAGGTTCCAGGTTTTACTGATCACAGTGAACTTTTTAGCATTATGTATTGTCAGGAAGGCCAGAGTTTTACATCTTACAGGAACATGTGGTTATATTCAACCACAATATTATGGTATTTCCATATCTTGTGGTTCTGCCATAGGAAAACATAAGTTTGTTTTGATGTGTTTCCTGAAAAACCAGTTGTCATATATGCCTTAATTTAAAAATAATTAGTCTTTTTTTTGGGGGGGGGGGTAATTGGAAACATGAGGAGGAACATTGTAAAACACCCCAAAGTAAACAAACCCAGTTGGCAGAGTAAATTAGTTTTGATTTACATGCAATTTTATAAGCTTAGAGATTTTGGATTGAAACTAAACTTTTTGAATCCTGAAAACAATTTTTGTGCATTTTATTTCTTATGTTTGCTTAATATTGACTGTTGTTTTTTATTGCTGTCATCAACTTCTCCAAGCCTTTAAAAAGTTGCATTTTCATATCTCTTATGGTCATTAACTTCCTAAAATAATTCACTTCTACTTGGTAGAAGATATGTTGATGATCTATAAGTTATGTTACAATAATTTCATTTTGTGACAAATGTAATAGTGAATATCATTCTTCTTGAATTGGAAAATCATGCTTGTTATTATCCATTATGTGTTTCTGAACCTGAGGTTAACATTACAGTGTTATCACATAATCCCTAGATTGGAACTGGCTTTACAAATTTTTGAATCAACTATTTAGGAGAATAAACTGAGAGGAAGAAGGGCTGGGTAGGGTGTGGAAAAATTCTACCTTCCAAAGTTTGGGGGTTGTTGCCTTTAATATCATATGAGAAGGAGAAAAAGAACTCTGATTCTCCTCCTTGTTTGTTCATCAAATCATTATTTCCAAGCCAAGTTTCTTTCAATAATTTTATATTTTGGTTAAAGTTTACTTATTGTGCTTATCAGAAACAGAGGCAGATTTATGTAGCTGCCCCAAAGTTTTCAATTAAAGCCTAGAAACACTTCTTATTAAAGAATGTTCATGGTTAATCACTGAATGTAAGGCAGCAATTTGATTATTTTTTTTGTTAGTATTGCTTTGAGGAGATTATGATCCCTTTCAGAATACTGTGAATAAGACAGGCACTTTTTCTGAAAAAAAAAAAAAAAAAAAAAAAGACAGGCACTTTTTCTGGATAAGTTTCTATCTACTGCATTTACAATTATATACAATTTCAAGGTGTCTTTATATCTCCTGAATTATATCCTAATACCCCTAATTTAGAACCTGAAGCTTGGAACACCAATTCTATGCTTTTTGAGTCACCTTTTACAACCAGAGAACCTCTTGTCTCAATCTCTTCTCCCACTATTTTTATAAAAGTAAGCTTCTTTTCAAATCAATATGATTTCCTTATTGTCCCCAAGACAAGTCACATTGAAATCTAACTACACACTAATGCATTTCTTTTTCTTGGGGACCATTGCCTCCTGTACAATGTCACAAACCTCTGTCCATACTTCTTCAGGCACTCTGTCTATCAGATCTAGTCTCTTGAATCTATTTGTCACTTCCACTGTATAATCATAAGGGTTTTGATTTACATCATACCTGAATGGTCTAGTGGTTGTCCCTACTTTCTTCAATTTAAGTCTGAATTTGCCAATAAGGAGTTCATGGTCTGAGCCACAGTCAGCTCTGGGTCTTGTTTTTGCTGACTGTATAGAGTTTCTCCATCTTTGACTGCAAAGAATATAATCAATCTGATTTCAGTATTGACCATCTAGTGATGTCCATGTGTAGAGTCTTCTCTTGTGTTGTTGGAAGAGGGTGTTTGCTATAACCAGTGCCTTCTTTTGGGAAAACTCTGTTAGCCTTTGCTCTGCTTCATTTTGTACTCCAAGGCCAAATTTGCCTATTACTCCAGGTATCTCTTGAGATCCTACTTTTGCATTTCAGTCCCCTTGCTTTTTCCTAAAGCAAATCAGTCTGGAATATTCATTGGAAAGACTGATGCTAAAGCTGAAACCCCAATACTTTGGCCACCTGATACAAAGAATTGACTCATTGGAAAAGACCCTGATGCTGGGAAATATTGAAGGCAGGAGAAGGGAACAACAGAGGATGAGATGGTTGGATGGCATCACCAACTTGATGGGCATGAGTTTGAGTAAGCTCCCAGAGTTGGTGATGGAACAGAGATGACTGGCGTGCTGCAGTCCATGGGGTCACAAAGAGCTGGACGTGACTGAGTGACTGAACTAAACTGATAAACTAATGCTGCTATCCTCCATGGACTTTGGACAACTTTTGTGTTTTTTCTCCTTTAATCCCAGATCCTACAAAATCAAGTTTAAATTAAATTAGTCTTTCAAAGAAAACATAAACTCCTGATATCACCCCCCAAATGCATTCTCTCTTCTCTGAATTTTAATTTGTGACTCACTGCATATTGATGAATATAATATAGTATCTTGAAGTAGTAATATTTTCCCAAGTGCGTGATAGAGACCCTCAAGAAAACTATGAAGTCCAGTAGCATAGGGTTACACTCCACACTTGGATTCTTTCAGTTAGAAACTACTCTATGAAGAAAGACACTGTTGGGATATATTGACTTCATTGTGATGTGTTCCCTTAAGGAGGACCAGCTGTGTCAATATTCTAGTTGTATATTACCCTATTACTTGATTTGTTTTACCTTATGGTTATTTGAATTTCATAGCTAATTTCCCTCTCCTCTTTGTTTGCTAGAAGCTTAGAGCCTAATTTGTGGAATTTTAGTAGCAGTATGACATGTTCTTCATGGCATGTTTTCATTTGGTTTTACTGTATTTTATTTTCCTTTTATAAACATTTCCTCATGGTGTTTATCTTCTGATAATATATTAATCTTTCCAAAGCCATCTAAATGTCCTTGGAAAAAAATCAGAGCACACAATAAACAAAATATATTATTTTCTTCCTTTATTGTGTTATGGCAATGCTTGAAGAGGGCATGTGGTTACCAAAATCAAGTGAAGGAGGAGACAGAAGACTTGCATATATTGGAATATTAGTTTTATTAATTTCAAAAAGAGTAATTTTAACTTATAGGTTATAATAATTTGAATTAAAATAGTAATTTTCCATCTCAGACATTTTCCTTTCCTCATTCCTATTTTATTTTTCTCTATAGCACTTATACTGGGCATATCTCTATGCACTCTTTGTTTGTTGTCTGTATCCTCCTATTGGAATATCAGCTCCACGAAGGTGAGAATTTGTTTTGTTCCTCACATATACCCCCAAATATTAATAGGGTATGCTGCTAAGTCACTTCAGTCGTGTCCGACTCTGTGTGACCCCATAGACGGCAGCCCACTAGGCTCCCCCGTCCCTGGGATTCTCCAGGCAAGAATACTGGAGTGGGTTGCCATTTCCTTCTCCAATGCATGAAAGTGAAAAGTCAAAGTGAAGTCACTCAGTCGTGTCTGACTCTTATCGACCTCATGGACTGCAGCCTTCCAGGCTCTTCCATCCATGAGATTTTCCAGGCAAGAGTACTGGAGTGGGGTGCCATTGCCTTCTCCTAATAGGGCATGGCCCCAATTAAACATCCCACAAGTACTGAAAGAATGAATTGCAACAATATCTTATGGATACAGGGTAGAAATAGTCTCACAAAACTGGGAAATGTATGTCTCTTAGTTCTATGTGTTCCTATACCAGTTTTGCGGATTTGGTATAATTGCCATATCTTTCAACTTTATTACTCTCTTTTATTTGTTTTACAATGATTTTGGATTAGATGAACTATAAGATATAATGCCAAGTCCTTTTCTCAAGTTCCATTTATAAAAGTTTTAAAAAGTGTTGATTAATCAACTAGAATCCATGGGAATAGGGTTGTTTCTGAAAATTTCTCATATTATATCTTACAGCCCTTCTGAAAAGGTCTTTATTTCTGAGTCAATAATTTCTTTTTTCCTCATTTTTAAGGGTAGCATAGTCTCTACACGCAGGTCTGCAAAGTTAACAAGACAAACCTTAACAATTCTCAATTCAGTCATTCAGTTGTGCCCTACTCTTTGTGACCCCATGGACTGCAGCATGCCAGACCTCCCTGTTCATCACCAACTCCTGGAGCTTGCTCAAAT
>NW_011494614.1:2266369-2271431 GCF_000754665.1 Bison bison bison | reverse complement strand
GTCGGTGATGCCATCCAACCATCTCATCCTCTGTTGTCCCCTTCTCCTCCCACCTTCAATCTTTCCTAGCATCAGGGTCTTTTCCAGTGAGTCAATTCTTTGCATCAGGTGGCCAAAGTGTTGGAATTTCAGCTTCAACATCAATCCTTCCAATGGACATTCAGAACAGATTTCCTTTAGGATGGACTGGTTGGATCTCCTTGCAGTCCAAGGGACTCTCAAGAGTCTCTTCTCCAACACCACAGTTCAAAAGCATCAATTCTTTGGTGCTCAGCTTTCTTTATAGTCCAACTCTCACATCCGTACATGACTACTGGAAAAACCATAGCCTTGACTAGACAGACTTTTGTTGGCAAGGTAATGTCTGTACTTTTTAATATGCTATCTAGTTGGTCATAACTTTTCTCCCAAGGAGTATGCAGCTTTTAATTTCATGGCTGCAGTCATCATCTGCTTGATTTTGGAGCCCAAAAACATAAAGTCTCTCACTGTTTCCATTGCTTCCCCATCTATTTGCCATGAAGTGATGGGACCGGATGCCATGATCTTAGTCTTCTGAATGTTGAGTTCTAAGTCGACTTTTTCACTCTCCTCTTTCACTTTCATCAAGAGGCTCTTTAGTTCTTCTTCACTTTCTGCCATAAGGGTGGTGTCATCTGCATATCTGAGGTTATTGATATTTCTCCTGGCAATCTTGATTCCAGCTTGTGCTTTTTCCAGCCCAGCTTCTCTCATGATGGTCCATCCCAAATTCTGATATAAAAATGGAGATAGAAATCTAGTTGTTCACCCCAAATAGCTAACTGTTTGCTCCTTCACAGTGTAAAAAATTATGTATAAATATTCTTATCATGTTAAAGTTTAATTTTATCATTAGCAAATTACTCTTTGAGTTTTTAAAAACTTTGTATTTGTGTTCTTTGTCACGTTCTGACTATTGTTCTATATAAGGAGAGGGAGTTAACCAGGGGTCCTAATCATGCCCACACAGTCTTGTGGAGTGTGTTGTAAGGCTTACCTATTTCCTGATACTGAGCTATATCTGTAGCTACTTACATTGGCAACTGATTAGGCCAATAATACCCATCCTAAAACTGTTCACTTCCTGGGGCAAGGGTGTGGGGAGACTGGCTTTTTTATTGCTTCCTATAATGTTTACTGTTTGCTTAAATATGCTGGGCCTTTTGCCCTGGATTCCTTTCCTTGAATAAAACTCTGCCTCTGCAGGTGTTATCCAGGCCCATTGCACAATCCTGGTGGAACATAGGGACAAGAATAAGCACTGCAAATATGCTGAATGATGGTAAGTTCACCAAGACAAGTGTGTTCCTGCAGGTCCTTATTTAGATGGTCAGTTCTTCTTTTACAAACTATACTTATTTATTTTGCTGCATATAATTAAATTGTTACTATTTCCTTTGGCAATTTAAGTTAGTTGAGAATTCTAGAACCCGACAGACTCGATCTCAGACTACTATACTATTACTCACTAATTTATCAGTCCTACTGTAATATACAAGAGTCTGAAAGGCAGTCCTTGGATGCAGTCTCAAAAATGACAGAATGATCTCGGTTTGTTTCCAAGGTAGACCATTCAACATCATAGTAAACCAAGTCTATGGCCCAACCACTAATGCCAAAGAGATGGAGTTGAATGGTTCTATGAAGACCTACAAGACCTTCTAGAACTAAAACCAAAAAAAGTGTTCTTTTCATTGTAGGGAACTGGAATGTAAAAGTAAGAAGTCAAGAGATACCTGGAGTAAACTGGCAAATTTGGCCTTGGAGTACAAAATGAAGCAGAGCAAAGGCTAACAGAATTTTGCCAAGAGAATACACTGGTCATAGGAAACACCCTTTTGCAGTAACACAAGAAATGATTCTACACATGGACATCACCAGATGGTCAATACTGAAATCAGATTGATTATATTCTTTGCAGCCAAAGATGGAGAAGCTCTGTTTAGTCAGCAAAAGCAAGACCAGGAGCTGACAGTGGCTCAGATCATGAACTCCTTATTGCCAAATTCAGACTTAAATTGAAGAAAGCAGGGAAAACCACTAGACCATTCAGGTATGACCTAAATCAAATCCCTCACAATTATACAGCGGAAGTGACAAATAAATTCAAGGGATTAGATCTAATTGGCAGAGGGCCTGAAGAATTATGGACAGAGATTCATAACACAGTACAAGAGATGGTGACCAAAACCATCCCTAAGAAAAACAAATGCAAGAAGGCAAAATGGTTGTCTGAGGAGGACTTACAAACAGTTGAGTAAAGAAGAGAAGTGAAGAGCAAAGGAGAAAAGGAAAGATATACCCATCTGAATGCAAAGTTCCAAAGAATAGCAAGGAGAGATAAGAAAGCCTTCTTAACTGAACAATGGAAAGAAATAGAGGAAGACAATAGAATGGAAAAGACTAGAGATCTCTTCAAGAAAATTAGAGATACTAAGGGAACATTTCATGCAAAGATGGGAACAATAAAGAACAGAAATTGTAAGGACCTAACAGAAGCAGAAGATATTAAGAAGAGGTGGCAAGAATACACAGAAGAACTGTACCAAAAAATGTCTTAATGACCAAGATAACCATAATGCTCTGGTCACCTACAGCCAGACATCCTAGAGTGTGAAGTCAAGTGGGCCTTAGTAAGATATTCTAGCTATAAACCTAGTGAGAGTGATGGAATTCCAGCTGAGCTATTTCAAATCCTAAAAGATGTTGCTGCTAAAGTGCTGCACTCAATATGCCAGCAACTTTAGAAAACTCAGCAGTGGCCACAGGACTGGAAAATGGAATTCCTTTTCCTTACTCAAAGGAGTACGTCAAAGCTGTATATTGTCACCCTGTTTATTTAATTTATATGCAGAATATCATGCTGAAGCTGAAGCTCCACTCATTTGGTCACCTGATGTGAATAACTGACTCATTGGAAAAGACCTTGGATGCTAGGAAAGATTGATGGCTGGAGGAGAAGAGGGTGACAAAGGATAAGGTTTTTGGATGGCATCACTGACTCAATAGACATGAGTCGGAGCAAACTCCAGGAGATAGTGAAGGACAAGGAATCCTGGTGTCCTGTAGTTCATGGGGTTGCAAAGAGTTGGCCACAGCTTAGCAACTGAACAGCAACAACAATTTAAATGAAAGCTACTGGATTTGTGTCATTTCTATTTTGCAGGACAGTGAGGTGATGTGGAATGACTTCTAGTCCAAGAAGCAGAAGCATCATCTGGAGAAGTGCACAGGCAATATATCCATCAGTGTCTGCTTTCTAATACCAAGAACTTGCATTCAACAATGGAATAAATCACAAGAGAAAGCAAATCACTAGGCTTAAAATTATTGAAATATTGCAAGATGAATTAAAATTAATCTACTTTTCAAATGAAGCATTCAAAATGTGAAAGCAAGGCCAGTGTTTCCTTCTCCCTGTCATAGGTTTTGCTTGTGCCCCTCTTGCAGCCATGTTCGCAATCTTCTAATTGACCTCCTGCCTCTGAAAACCGGTGGTATTTCATCATTTCTATATTGCCAAACTTTTTATCATAGCACCTTGCCCAGGAAGTGAACTGAAATTATTTTTTTGAACCAATACATTGTTACTTGTAAAAGCTGAAAATAGTGGATAATGTTAATTGAGTAATTATTTTTGTTAATACCTACTGTATGCCATTATTGAAGCTTGATACCAATCAGTTCATTAAAAAATTAAGCAATTAGACTCTGAACTCATTGAGAATATAAATTTCTCATTTATATCTACATTCCCAGGTTCTCTTGACAGTTCCATATACATATGTAATAATAAGTGCACAAAGGAGTTGTTCAATTAATACCCAATCTGATTAATTATTGAAGATTTTCTGATACATTTACTACTGATAAAAACAAATAAGAAAACAGTTGTTGAAATTTCTTATGGTTTATGGCTGTGGCTCAGATCATGAACAGGAGTTTAATAACATCAAATCTCTTCAGAATGTTCAAAATTTCATTCACTGTGATGAAAATTTACAATGTATTATTTTATTTAATCTTCACAACAAATCTATGAAAGTTGCGTTATTACTTATTGTGAGTATCCCTTATATGGACACTTGTCATTGGATTTAGGACCATCCAGATAATCCCCCGAAGAAAGTTACTTACATTCACAAAGATTCCTTCCAAATATGTTAACGTTCACAGGTTCTGAGGCTTAGGACATGGACATATCTTTTTGGGGGTCAGCATTCAACTCACTACAGTGTTGTAACAGATTATCATAAACTCAGTGGCTTAAAAGAAGATAAATTTATGTTCTTACAGTTCTAGATATCTGAAGTCTGACCCTAATCTCACTGCGTTAAAACCAAATGTCAGCAGGGCTATGTTTCTTTCTGGATGGAGACTCTGAAAATGAAACTGTTTCCTTGTCACTTCCAGCTTCTTGAAGTTGTCCCCATTTCTTGGATCATGGTTGCCTTTCTCTATCTTTAAAAGCTAACAGCATTGCATTTCTGCTATTCTTCTTCTGTTTTTATATCTCTCTAACCACAGGAGATATTTTCACTTTTAAGGAGTCATGATCAGGGTACCCACCTGTGTAATCCAGGATACTCTTCGCATCTCAAGGACCTTAACCACATTCAAAAACTCTCTCTTGCCACATAAGGTAATATATTCAGAGGTTTGAGATACTGGGACATAGGCATCTTTCAGTCAGTTCAGTTCAGTTCAGTTCAGTTGCTCAGTCGTGTCCAACTCTTTGCAACCCCATGAATCGCAGCACTCCAGGCCTCCCTGTCCATCACCAACTCCCGGAGTTCACTCAGACTCACGTCCACTAAGTCAGTGATGCCATCCAGCCATCTCATCTTCTGTCGTCCCCTTCTCCTCCTGCCTCCAATCCCTCCTAGCATCACAGTCTTTTTCAATGAGTCAACTCTTCCCATGAGGTGGCCAAAGTACTGGAGTTTCAGCTTTAGAATCATTCCTTCCAAAGAAATCCCAGGGCTGATCTCCTTCAGAATGGACTGGTTGGATGTCCTTGCAGTCCAAGGGACTCTCAAGA
>NW_011494614.1:2265669-2265886 GCF_000754665.1 Bison bison bison | reverse complement strand
CATGAAATTAAAAGACGCTTCCTCCTTGGAAGGAAAGTTATGACCAACCTAGACAGCATATCAAAAAGCAAAGACATTACTTTCTCAACAAAGTTCCATCTAGTCAAGGCTATGGTTTTTCCAGTGGTCATGTATGGATGTGAGAGATGGACTATAAAGAAGGCTGAGCACTAAAGATTTGATGCTTTGAACTGTGGTGTTGAAGAAGACTCTTGAG
>NW_011494614.1:2264228-2265569 GCF_000754665.1 Bison bison bison | reverse complement strand
CCTTCCAAGGAGGAAGCATCTTTTAATTTCATGGCTGCAGTCACCATCTGCAGTGATTTTGGAGCCCCCAAAAATAAAGTCTGACACTGTTTCCACTGTTTCCCCATCTATTTCCCATGAAGTGATGGGACTGGATGCCATGATCTTAGTTTTCTGAATGTTGAGCTTTAAGCCAACTTTTTTCACTCTCCACTTTCACTTTCATCAAGAGGCTTTTGAGTTCCTCTTCACTTTCTGCCATAAGGGTGATGTCATCTGCATATCTAAGGTTATTGATATATCTCCGGGCAATCTTGATTCCAGCTTATGTTTCTTCCAGTCCAGCATTTCTCATGATGTACTCTGCATATAAGCCATCATTCTGCCTACTGGGGATTCCCTAGTAAGTTAGCTGGTAAAGAATCCTCCTGCAATGCAAGATACCCTGGTTCTATTTCTGGGTCAGGAAGATCCCCTGGAGAAGGGATAGGCTATCCACTACAGTATTCTTGGGCTTTCCTGGTGGCTCAGACAGTAAAGAATCCGCCTGTAATGAGGAAGACCTGGGTTCGATCCCTGTGTTGGGAAGATCCCCTGGAGGAAGGCATGACAACCCACTCCAATATTCTTGGCTGGAGAATCCCCATGGACAGAGGAGCCTTGCAAGCTACAGCCCATAAGGTCGCAAAGAGTCAGACATGACTGAGCGACTAAGCATAGAACATTCTGCCTACTGCACAATGCCTGAGAACTGCTGTTGCTTAAGAACCCTGTTTGAAGACATTTGAAGATCAGTGATGTTACCACCACTCACAGGAGCTGAAGATTGTATGCTTATCAATAGAAGCCAGCCCATAAGGCCTGGACAACTAGACACCTGTCCTATTAAAGCTCCTCTACTAGTTATCTCTTCTCACTGCTGTTTCTACTCTAGGTTCCAGGTATTCCTGATGAAACCTGAACATTCTGAAGAGATTTGATGTTATTTAACTCAGCAATACATGAACCATGAACTTAAGGATGTTCAAGCTGGTTTTAGAAAAGGCAGAGGGACCAGAGATCAAATTGCCACATCTGCTGGATCATTGAAAAAGCAAGAGAGTTCCAGAAAAACATCTATTTCTGCTTTACTGACTATGCCAAAACCTTTGACTGTGTAGATCACTAGAAACTGTGGAAAATTCTGAAAGAGATGGGAATACCAGACCACCTGACCTGCCTCTTGAGAAACCTGTATGCAGGTCAGGAAGCAACAGTTAGAACTGGACATGGAACAACAGACTGGTTCCAAATAGGAAAAGGAGTATGTCAAGGCTGTATATTGTCACCCTGCTTATTTAACTTTTATGCAGAGTAAAGCAT
>NW_011494614.1:2261376-2264128 GCF_000754665.1 Bison bison bison | reverse complement strand
GGTTTTTCCAGTGGTCATGTATGGATGTGAGAGATGGACTATAAAGAAGGCTGAGCACTAAAGATTTGATGCTTTGAACTGTGGTGTTGAAGAAGACTCTTGAGAGTCCCTTGGACTGCAAGGAGATCCAACCAGTCCATCCTAAAGGAGATCAGTCTTGGGTGTTCATTGGAAGGACTGATGTTGAAGCTGAAACTCCAAAACTTTGGCCACACAATACAAAGAGCTGACTTATTGGAAAAGACCCTGATGCTAGAAAAGATTGAGGGCAGGAAGGAGAAGAAGATGGCAGAGGATGAGAATGTTGGATGGCATCACCAACTCAATGGACATGGGTTGGGTGGACTCCAGGAGTTGGTGATGTACAGGGAGGCCTGGTGTGCTACGGTTCATTGAATCTCACAGAGTCAGACATGACTGAGCGACTGAACTGAACTGAGCTGAACTACTGTTCATGATCTGAGCCAGTCAGCTCCCAGTCTTGTTTTTGCTGACTGTATAAAACTTCTACATCTTTGGCTGCAAAGAATAGAATCAATCTGATTTTGGTATTGACCATCTGGTGATGTCTATGTGTAGAGTCTTCTCTTGTATTGCTGGAAGAGGGTGTTTGCTATGACCAGTGCATTCTCTTGGCAAAACTCTTAGTAGCCTTTGCCCTGCTTCATTTTGTATGCCAAGGCCAAATTTGCCTGTTACTCCAGCTATCTCTTTACTTCCTACTTTTGCCTTCCAGTCCCCTATGATGAAAAGGACATCTTTTTTGATTGTTAGTTGTAGAAGGTCTTGTAGGTCTTCATAGAACTGCTCAACTTTAGCTTCTTCAGCATTACTGATTGGGGTATAGACTTGGATTACTGTGATATTGAATGGTTTGACTTGGAAACAAACAGATTATTCTGTCACTTTTGAGATTGCACCCAAGTACTGCATTTCAGACTTTTTTGTTGACTATGAGAGCTACTCCATTTCTTCTAAGGGATTCCTGCCCACAGTAGTAGATACAATGGTCATCTGAGTTAAATTCACCCATTCCAGTCCATTTTAGTTCACTGATTCCTAAAATGTTGATATTCATTCTTTCCATCTCCTGTTTGACCACTTCCAATTTACCTTGATTCATGGACCTAACACTCCATGTTCCTATGCAACACTGTTTTTACAGCATCAGATTTCCTTCCATCACCAGTCACATCTACAACCAGGTGTTGTTTTTGCTTTGGCTCCATCTCTTCATTCTTTCTGGAGTTATGTCTCCACTCTTCTCCAGTAGCATATTGGGCACCTACTGACCTGGGGAGTTCATTTTTCAGTATCATATATTTTTGCCTTTTCATACTGTTCATGGGGTTCTCAAGGCAAGAATACTGAAGTGGTTTGCCATTGCCCTCTCCAGTGGACCACATTTTGCCAGAACTCTCCATAGTGACCCTTCCGTCTTTGCTGGCCCTACAGGGCATGGCTCATAGTTTCATTGAGTTAGACAAGGCTGTGATACATGTGAACAGTTTGATTAGTTTTCTGTGACTGTGGTTTTCATCCTGTTTGCCCTCTGATGGAGAAGGATAAGAGGCTTATGGAATCCTCCTGATGGTAGAGACTGACTGAGGGGGAAACTGGGTCTTGTTCTGATGGGTGGGGCCATGCTTAGTAAATATTTAATCCAATTTTCTGTTGATAGGCGGGGCTGTGATCCCTCCCTGTTGTTGACCTGAGACAAAACTATGGTGGAGGTAATGAAGATAATGGTGACCTCCTTCAAAATGTTCCCTGGATGTACTGCCACACAGTGCCCCCGATCCTGCAGCAGGCCACTGCCAAGCCAAGCCTCTGCTGGAGACTCCTGGACACTGACAGTCAAATCTGGGTCAGTCTCTTGTGGGGTTACTGCTCCTTTTTTCTGGGTCCTGGAGTGCACAAGATTTTGTTTGTGCCTTCCAAGCATCTTTTTCCCCAGTCCTGTGACTGGGGAAAGTTCTGGTGACTCTGTGTGGGCTTAATGGTGACCTCCACCAAGAGGGCTTATGCCACACCCAGGTCTGCTGCACCCAGAGCCCCTGCCCATATCTCAATGAGTAGGCCATTGCTCACCCATATCTCTGCAGGAGACAAACACTCAAAAGCAGGTCTGGCTCAGTCTCTGTGGGACTCTGGATTCTTGGTGATGGACAGGGTCTCTCTGAGACTGAGTCTCTGGGAGTCCTAAAAGATGATGTTGTGAAAATGCTGCACTAAATATGCCAGCAAATTTGGAAAACTCAGCAGTGGCCACAGGACTGGAAAAGGTCAGTTTTTGTTCCAATCCCAAAGAAAGGCAATGCCAAAGAATGCTCAAACTACCACACAATTGCAATCATCTCACACGCTAGTAAAGTAATGCTCAAAATTCTCCAAGCCAGGCTTCAAGAGTACATGAACCAAGAACTTCCAGATGTTTAAGCTGGATTTAGAAATGGCAGAGAAACCAAATATCAAATTGTCAAAATCTGCTGGATCATCAAAAAAGCAAGAGAGTTCCAGAAAAACATTTACTTATGCTTTATTGATTACACCAAAGCCTTTGACTGTGTGGATAACAACAAACTGTGGAAAATTCTTAAAGAGATGGGAATACCAGACCACCTGACCTGCCTCCTGAGAAATCTGTATGCAGGTCAGGAAGCAACAGTTAGAACTGGACATGGAACAACAGACTGGTTCCAAATTGGGAAAGGGGTACATCAAGGCTGTATATTGTCACCCAGCTTATTTA
>NW_011494614.1:2213582-2261172 GCF_000754665.1 Bison bison bison | reverse complement strand
TTAACTTATATGCAGAGTACATCATGAGAAATGCTGGACTGGATGAAGCACAAGCTGGGATCAAGATTGCCAGGAGAAATATCAATAACCTCAGATATGCAGATAACACCACCCTTATGGCAGAAAGCAAAGAGGAACTAAATAGCCTCTTGTTGAAAGTGAAAGAGGAGAGTGAAAAGGTTGGCTTAAAACTCAGCATTCAGAAAACTAAGATCATGGCATCCAGTCCCATCACTTCATGGCAAATAGATGGGGAAACAATGGAAACAGTGAGAGACTTTATGTTTTGGGGCTCCAAAATCACTGCAGATGGTGACTTCAGCCATTAAATTAAAAGACACTTGCTCCTTGGAAGTAAAGCTATGACCAACCCAGACAACATAGTAAAAAGCAGAGACCTTACTTTGCCAATAAAGGTTCATCTAGTCAAAGCTATAGTTTTTCCAGTAGTCATGTATGGATGTGAGAGTTGGACTGTGAGGAAAACTGAGCACCAAAGAATTGTTGCTTTTGAACTGTGGTGTTGGAGAAGACTCTTGAGTCCTTTGGACTGCAAGGAGAACAAACCAGTCAATTGTAAGGAAACTTGTCCTGAATATTCTTTGGAAGGACTGATGCTAAAGTTGAAACTCCAATAGTTTGACCATCTTCTGGGAAGAATAGACTCATTGGAAAAGACCCTGATGTTGGGCAAGATTGAAGGCAGTAGGAGAAAGGCATGACAGAGGATGAGATGGTTGGATGGCATCACTGACTCTATGGACATGAGTTGGAGCAAGCTCTGGGAGTTGGTGAAAGACAGGGAAGCCTGGCATTCTGCAGTCCATGAGATCGCAAACAGTAGGACACGACTGAGCAACTGAACTGAATTGAAATGAAAGTCCTCTTCAGACCAGACCATAGGCATTCCTTAAGGTGCCGTGATGGTAGCCAAATTCTTCCACAGGACTATCACCCACAACAAATTGGCTGTGTACCACTGGCTTTATGGGGCTTCCCTGGTGGTGCTGGTGGTCAAGATTCTGCCTGCCAATGTAGGAGACTTTAGAGACACAGATTCAATCCCTGGATCAGGAAAATCCCCTGGAGGAGTGCATGGCAACCCAATCCAGTATTCTTACCAGGAGAATCCTATGGACAGAAGAGCCTGGTGGGCTATGATCCATAAGGTCACAAAGAGTTGGACATGAAGTAAGCGACTTGACATAGCACAGCACAGCACTGGTCTTTTAGTTCCTTAACAGAAGCTTTTAATCTATGAGTCAAGATGGCCACCAGGGTGGCTGGATTGAGACAGATTCCTGGTGTCGCCTGATTCATATACCCTAAACCACCACCATTCCCTCTTCAGCTGTGGTTTGTTGAAAGGGCAGGACAACAGGTCTTTTTTTTTTTTTTTTTTCTCTCTTTTCCATAGAAGTAATATTTCCTGGTGAGGGCCTTTAAGTCCATTCTGTTCTAAATAAAGAGGTTTTTAAAACTGGACTTATTTTTAGGTTGTATAAAACCAATTTCTTTCCAAAATTGTATTTTAATAATTTATCCAGAATTTGTTTCTGTTGAAACCAATGAAACTTAGAAAGCTGAATGATACAGAAACTTTTTCATCTGTTCAATATACTAGACTTTATTGTGGAGAAATGCTTAGTCTTTCAATGTGATGTTAATTCTCTCAGACACTTCCATTTTGCTTCCATATGTTGAAATATTTTAATTATAACATTGCTGTTTTCCATCAAGTTGCATGACCTAATATGTCATTTCTTTTTGATGTTTAGTTATTATCTGGCCTAACTAGGCCAAAAAAAAAAAAGATCTATTTAGTTTAAAGAATGCCAATAAAATAGATTGGCCACAGCTATCCATAAGAGAGACATCACGTTCTATTAAAATGACCTTCCACAATTTGATTAACCTTTCTGGGTATCAGTTTCTACATTTTTTTTTATTGTGACAAGTAAGGGAAATGAAGTAAAAATATTATATGTGAAAACGTGCCTCTCATTTATTAATACTAGGTGCTTGGTAGGTGCCTCATTGGTGACATGATAAATTTTGGTAAAATTATTATTTTATATGATTGTTTATAATTTTCAATAGCAAATTTGAAAAAGTATTTTGAAAGAGATCAAAATCTTATAGAAAAAGATGATCTCTTTCAGAATGCTTACTGGATGTAGTTGGAATGTCATGAAGATAAGTATTAATATAAATGCCACAGTATTCTAAGATCCAAGTCTTAAAATGGGTTCCTAAAGGTTGAGCACATAAAAAATGACTTCTCTATTCTTGAAAAACTTTCTGTTTTAGACCAAAAGACCTATGAGCTATTGGACTGCCCAGTGAAACAAAATAGTTCAGGGCTTAATTTATTACATTACTGCTTCTCTTAATCCATAGAGAACATCTCTTGCAATGACCTGGAAGCTGCCCATGGCACAGCCAAACATGTGATGCAGATCTTAAACATTTATAATTATTAATTCCAGATTTTTGCTTTGAGGCTTGCATCACTCAGGATCAAACAGAAAAATAGAAAACTCTCTAAGGGTTTAAACCAGAGGGGATTCAGTTACACAAGTGATAAGATGGCTGAAAAGTCAAATCGAGTATAGAAAGACAACACAGAGATTAGCAATGGCAGGAAACCAGTAAAAGCTCTGACTGAAGAGTCAATGGGAGCCTGTGTTATGAAATTCTAGGGACTGAAGTCACTAAAGTTATCTAGAAACACATCAGGTCTGTCTGGTGTGAACTAGAGAAATAGACATATCCATCCATGGTAGAGACAACCATCCAAAGCAGAGAAATAGGGTAAGAGGGAGAAGATGGGAGAGGAACAGGGAGAAGTTGGAGGGAGAGGAAGAGAGAAGAAAGAGAAAGCAAAAGAGAAAAGGAAAGAGAGATCACTCAGGCAGAGAAAGAGAAAATTACCTTGGCTTCTTTTTCCTGTCCTTCAGTCTCCCACAAGAGTTTTGCATTGACTGAACCTGATCAAATGTTAGCTGAGCAAATGGATTCTACAGGAATCAACCATGGTGAAAAAGAACAGGGGAGGCCTGAAAAAATGTATCTGAATGTTAATAGACCCAGAACTGGCTCCCAGCCCAGAGAAGCTTTATCAGTTCTCAGAATGGAGCTAGTTCTTACAAAGCATTCACTAGAGTGGAAAAGGAAGCAAAAAATATCATGGGTATTCTTGAAAGTTTAATAACCATACTTTCTCCAATCTCTGCATCAACTCCATTGTGAAACTCTGTTGATATTATTTTATTCTCCATGGTCATCTTTCTAAATCTTTTTCATGAATTATTGCAGCAGCTTCCTAGTTAGTCTAGTTAGACTCTTTATTTTATACTGTGAAAAATTTGATGGAACTCATCAGTCAAAAATTTTTTATCAAATTACAAATCAAATTATGTCACTTTTCAGTTCTGTTCAGTCACTCAGTGGTGTCTGACTCTGTGACCCCATGGACTACAGCATGCCAGGCTTCCCTGTCCATCACCATCTCCCAAAGCCTGCTCAAACTTATGTTCATTGAGTCAGTGATGCCATCCAACCATTTCATCCTCTGTCATCGCCTTCTCCTCCTGCTCTCAATCTTTCCCAGCATCAGGGTCTTTTCCAACGAGTCAGTTCTCTGCATCAGATGGCCAAAGTATTGGAGCTTCAGCTTAAGCAATGAATATTCAGAACTGATTTCCTTTAGGGCTGACTGGTTTGATCTCCTCGCAGCCCAAGGGACTCTCGAGTGTCTTCTCCAACACCACAGTTCAAAAGCACCAATTCTTCAGCACTGAGCTTTCTTTATGGTCCAACTCTCACATCCATACAAAACCAGAGCTTTGACTAGACAGACCTTTATCAGAAAAGTAATGACTTTGCTTTTTAATATGCAGTCTAGGTTGGTCATAGCTTTTCTTCCAAGGAGCTAGTGTCTTTAATTTCACGGCTGCAATCATCATCTGCAGTGATTTTGGAGCCCAAGAAAATAAAGTCTGTCACTGTTTCCATTGTTTCCCCATCTGTTTGCCATGAAGTGATGGGACCAGGTGCCATGAACTTCGATTTTTGAATGTTGAGCTTTAAGTCAGCTTTTTCACTCTTTTTGTTACTTTTCACTCATCATTTACCTTGTAATGCCTTCTTATTGCTCCTAGATAAAGATCCATATCTGTAAGTTGATGTATAAGACCCTGTATAGCCTGGCCTCTGTCCACCTCTTCAGGATCACTTTCAATGGCTCTCCTTTTCATATTTTGTTTCAATTATTCTGGAACTTTCATAGTTTAAGAAAAATATACCATTCTACTTTTCATTTGATGATTATCACATATGATATTCCCACTACTTGAAATGCTACTTCCCCGTTTAACTTTTGTGTTTGTGTGTGATCAGCACTTTCTGACTGCTGGTTATATATTTTTAAAGCATCTGTACCTTTCCTCATAGTTAGTTACTATATATTATACTTTAATTACACGTTTGAAATGGAGGTAGTGTTTCATGATGCCTATTCTATGCAAGAGAGGTGCTAGGAAATTTCTCTTTCACAACAACAGTGTTCTTCTCTGGGCTTCCTTCCTGTGAAAACCTCTGTAAAAGTTCTTCTCACTGAATTCATTTTGAGAAGTTCCAACTGTCTTCTGCCAGATTCTGACTTGCACACAACTTTTCTGGTTTTTCAGGACAGTAAAACAATTTCTTTTTTGATATGGGCACTAAGTTCTACAGTATGAATCAAGGGAACAGAATAGAAAGTTTAGGTCTATATATTCATGTGTATACAGTACACTGATTTTTGACAAAAGTGACTAAGCAATTGAATGGGGGAAAGGACAATCTTTTCAATAAAATGTGTTGAAATGTGAAACATCTTATGCAAAAAAAAAAGAAAGAAAAAAATCAGAGTAGACCTTTGTCTCTTATTTCAGATTAGATGCAAAGATTCACTTGAAATAGATTATGCATCTAAATGTAAATGTGAAAAACTATAAGGCTTCTGGAGGAATACAGGCATAATCATAATCCTCTTGGGTTGGACAAAGATATCTTAAACGTGACACAAAATACATAAACTATAAAAAGAAAGTTAACAAATTGGGCTTTTTCAAAGTTAAAACCACTTGCTCTTCAAGATACACTCTCAAGAAAATAAAATGCATACCTAAACTGAGAGAAAATATTTGAAAACCTAATATCTAAAACTACTTATATCTGGAAGATGTAACTTTCAACTCAATCATAAGTAGACATACAGCCCAATTGAAAAATGGACTAAAGATTTGAATAGACACTCCTCTATGGATATATATACATATATGAACACAAATAATCACATAAAATACAACTAACATAATTAATCATCAGGGAAATACAAATTAATTCCAGAATAAGAGTCTATTATACTCACAATA
Organism: Bison bison bison; assembly: GCF_000754665.1. Lineage (NCBI taxonomy): Eukaryota > Metazoa > Chordata > Mammalia > Artiodactyla > Bovidae > Bison > Bison bison. Next base: position 2,255,752 of record NW_011494614.1, on the reverse strand, counting down.
AAATTGCTAAAATGAAAAAGATTGACCAATACATCCTGGAATGTGAAGTCAAGTGGGCCTTAGAAAGCATCACTATGAACAAAGCTAGTGGAGGTGATGGAATTCCAGTTGACCTATTCCAAATCCTGAAAGATGATGCTGTGAAAGTGCTGCACTCAATATGCCAGCAAATTTGGAAAACTCAGCAGTGGCCACAGGACTGGAAAAGGTCAGTTTTCATTTCAATCCCAAAGAAAGGCAATGCCAAAGAATGCTCAAACTACCACACAACTGCACTCATCTCACACGCTAGTAAAGTAATGCTCAAAATTCTCCAAGCCAGGCTTCAGCAATATGTCAACCATGAACTTCCAGATGTTCAAGCTGGTTTTGAAAAGGCAGAGGAACCAGAGATCAAATTGCCAACATCTGCTGGGTCATCGAAAAAGCAAGAGAGTTCCAGAAAAACATCTATTTCTGCTTTACTGACTATGCCAAAGCCTTTGACTGTGTGGATCACAATAAACTGTGGAAAATTCTGAAAGAGATGGGAATACCAGACCACCTGACCTGCCTCTTGAGAAACCTATATGCAGGTCAGGAAGCAACAGTTAGAACTGGACATGGAACAACAGACTGGTTCCAAATAGGAAAAGGAGTACGTCAAGGCTGTATATTGTCACCCTGATTATTTAACTTCTATGCAGAGTACATCATGAGAAATGCTGGGCTGGAAGAAGCACAAGCTGGAATCAAGATTGCTGGGAGAAATATCAATAACCTTAGATATGCAGATGACATCACCCTTATGGCAGAAAGTGAAGAGGAACTCAAAAGCCTCTTGATGAAAGTGAAAGTGGAGAGTGAAAAAGTTGGCTTAAAGCTCAACATTCAGAAAACAAAGATCATGGCATCCGGTCCCATCACTTCATGGGAAATAGATGGGGAAACATCTGTCAGACTTTACTTTTCTGGGCTCCAAAATCACTGCAGATGGTGACTGTAGCCATGAAATTAAAAGACACTTACTCCTTGGAAGGAAAGTTATGACCAACCTAGATAGCATATTCAAAAGCAGAGACATTACTTTGCCAACAAAGGTTCGTCTAGTCAAGGCTATGGTTTTTCCAATGGTCATGTATGGATGTGAGAGTTGGACTGTAAAGAAGGCTGAGTGCCGAAGAATTGATGCTTTTGAGCTGTGGTGTTGGAGAAGACTCTTGAGAGTCCCTTGGACTGCAAGGAGATCCAACCAGTCCATTCTGAAGGAGATCAGCCCTGGGATTTCTTTGGTAGGAATGATGCTAAAGCTGAAACTCCAGTACTTTGGCCACCTCATGTGAAGAGTTGACTCATTGGAAAAGACTCTGATGCCGGGAGGGATTGGGGGCAGGAGGAGAAGGGGACGACAGAGGATGAGATGGCTGGATGGCATCACTGACTCGATGGACGTGAGTCTGAGTGAACTCCGGGAGTTGGTGATGGACAGGGAGGCCTGGCGTGCTGCGATTCATGGGGTCGCAAAGAGTCGGACACGACTGAGCGACTGAACTGAACTGAAATGAACTGAATTGAAGTTTTGGAAAATATGTAGAACAACTTGAATTCTTATACACTACAGATGAGGCTATTAAATGGTGCTATCACTTTAGAAATAGTTTGACAATTTCATAAAATATTACATATACGTTTATCATACTCCTCAAACATAGTTATATGTATTTACCCAAGATAATTCAAAGCATATATTCATAAAATTCCTGCACTCAAATGCTCATAACAGCTTTATTTTGTAATACCCCAAATATGGAAATAATTGTTTTCTTTTTATTTATTTTTAATTGAAGGATAATTCCTTTGTAGTATTGTGTTGGTTTCTACCAAATGGAAACAACTGAAATGTCCATAAAAAGACAAATGACTAAAACGTTGTGGCTTATTATACAATAGAATAATATTCAGCAATAAAATAGAATCAACCATTAATACATGTGACAACATGCCTGAATCACAAAATAAATGCACTGAAAGGAAACAAAAAAGACAAGATAATATACTATAATATATAAAATTCTATAAAATGCAAACCAATTTATAATAGCAGAAAAGAGATCAGTGATAAAACACTAAATGTGGTTAGAGAAACTTGTGAGGAAGGAGGAAAGGCTTTAGAAAAGAACATGGAAATTTTGGGAGGTGATAGATATGTCCACTAACTTGATTATGATGATGGTTTCATTTGTGTATTTATTTGTCCAAATCAATCAAATTTTACACTTTAAATATGTACAGTTTATTGTATGTTGATTAAATCTCAATAAAGTAATTTAATAATTAAAGTACATTCCAATTCAGTGTTTCACTCTTTAAAAGCTCATTTTCTACCAATAAATAGAAATATCCTTTTTTTCCCCTTAAATCTTTGCTTTGTAATCCATTAGATGGATATATCATACTTTATATAAATAGTTTCCACTGATGTACACTGGTATCTTTTCTAGTCTTTTGGTAAGAATAACACTGTAGTAATTAACAAACTTGTGGATAAATTATTTAACATGTGTACAAGAACATGTGCATATGTGTTCTCAGTCACTCAGTCATGTCTTACTCTTTGTGACCCCATGGACTGTAGCCTGCCAAGTTCCTCTGTCCATGGGATTCTCTAGGCAAGAATACTGGAGTGGATTTCCATGCCTTCTCCAGGGGATCTTCCTGACCCAGGGATCGAACCTACATCTCTTGGATCTGCTGCAGTGAGGTAGATTCCCAACCTCTGTGCCACCTGGGAAGTCCTGCATAAAAGAATACCATAGGACAAATCCACAAAAAGGGATTTATGAGATTATATATATATGTGTATAAAATTATTATTCTTCCAACTGACCTCAGTAAGATTTGGACTGATTTATTTTCCCATAGTTTTTAAATTTTTCTATTGATCTCATTATACCTCAATTTCTCTGTTTCCTGAAGCCCTCCGCACACTTCTGAAAATCTGTTCCTTTCATCAATTTGTCCTCTTAATTCTGTGAATGAAATATCTCACAAACTCCACTGGCCTTGCTTTAGTTAAGACTTTATTAAGATATTCCACTCTTACTCTCTTCATAGAATCTTAATTGGTCACTCTGGCACCTCTTTTTCCTGTTTTTCCATCTTTCACAGTTACCACCCTCTCAAATCATAGAATAGTCACATCACTGCTCTGATGAATTTATGGGCTTCCTCACTAACCACAGAACCTATCTATAAACATGTACAGCTTTATACAATCTGGAGCCAGCTAGACTTTCATATTTCTTCCTCCTGACAAGATCCCCACTACCCACACATTTTGCTCTTAACCTGCACTGAAATTGTGCCTGCCAAATATATCACTATGTCACACACTTCTATCTTTGAACATGCATTTCTCTCCAAGAGGATGCCTCCTCCACTCCTTTCTCTGACTAGGAAATTCCTACTGTTCAATTAAGAGCCAAATAATTGTGGCTTAAGTGATACCCAATTAGTCTTCTTGATGTTGCTCTTCACACTGTTCCTTTAAGTAATACACACACACACACACACTCACAAGAGGAATGCATCAACTGAAAAAGGAAGTCTTGGAGGCAACCTTATTTACTGAAAGATTCATAATGCTGAATTGAGAAATCATTGTTCACTGCATTAGCAAAACCACCACACCCTTCTGAAACAGAGCTATCAAAAAACCGATGTGTAAAAATGTAGCGAGAGAGGACAGACAGTGGCAACAAGAATCTTCCTAGTTGACTGGGGGTTGTGATTTTGTACTTACTAAGTTTTATTTAAAGTGCTGGAAAACAGAGAATTAAGAGATAAAACTTACATCTGTTTAGACTGGGAGGAGAGCCAACCAGTCCATCCTAAAGGAGATCAGTCCTGCGTGTTCATTGGAAGGACTGATGTTGAAGCTGAAGCTCCAGTACTTTGGCCACCTGATGAGAAGAACTGACTCATTGGAAAAGACCCTGATGCTAGGAGGGATTGGGGGCAGGAGGAGAAGGGGACGACAGAGGATGAGATGGTTGGATGGCATCACCAACTCAATGGACATGGGTTTGGGTGGACTCTGGGAGCTGGTGATGGACAGGGAGGCCTGGCATGCTGCGGTTCATGGGCTCGCAAAGAGTTGGACATGACTGAGTGACTGAACTGAACTGAACTGAGCTTGCAATCTATGTATACTTAATAGACTCTGAAAATTGGGCCTTTTGTACACCTATAATTCTGGGAAGTTATCATCACCATTTAAGAGGAGAATAAGGAAAGCACTATTTGGGGCAAATACAGGGCCTTAATAGGTTTCTGTTATTTGATCAGTAAGAAGAAAAAAATTAACAGTATTCTTATTAAGAGAAAAAATACTATGTAACAAAGTAAACAAAAATTATAATTGACAGTCAGAAGTAAAAGGTACCACTCAGACTTACTTACTATAGGTATCAAAATACATTTCAGAAAGTTACTTTATATAGTTTTATCAGGATGGAATAAGGCACAAATATTTTAAAAGGAAAAAAGCATCTCAAGATAAACAGAAAACAAATTAAGCTCCCTCAAAGAAATGAAAACTTTATAGTAGATTTAAAACCCACGTTGTTGTCAGTAAAAAGGAAAACTGACCCAGCAAAATAACAAAAACGTGAAAACCCGTTACACGTAAAACAACAACAACCTGAGATGAAAAAAATGGAGATTAACAAAACAAAATAGTCCAAAGAAAATTTTATACATTTGAAAAGTATTTGTCTTTTCAAGTAGGGAGAATTTAAGTGCCAAAACTAATTAAGAGGATTATAGCTAGAGAAATCCTAGCAAACATTTGAATTGCAAAAATACAAGGGATAAAAACGGGACATAGTTTTGAGACAGAACTGAGGCCCTTCTCTCCCAATTTTACATCCACTTACATGTTTGTTCATATGCAATAAAACAATTTTAATTATCAGGTAACCCATAATAAAAAAATAAAATATGCATTCTAATTTGATTATCACTCACATTATTCTAAACATTTTGACAGACTCAATTTTTTTAAAAAAGGATTTTACCCTTAAGAGTTATCATTAAAAGAGTTATCATTAACAGAAAGAAAGGAGAAGGTATTATTTTTGAATATATTTTGTCTATAAAGCCATTAAGCTAAACGGAATTAACAAAACTTCTTAGAATTAAAAAAAATTCTACAAAGTAGGCACCTTAAAAAAATTTAAAATCTTAGTTTCCTATATATCTTGTCTATTGAATTTATGCATCAAATTTTCTATATCATAATGAAAAACAAAAGGTAGGGATTATTCTATAAAAAAAGGACTCTGTATAAAATGAGAGAAAGAAGAAAAAAGAAAAAGAGAGAAAGAAAAACAAACAGAGAAGAAGGAGGGAGGAAGGAAGAGAGGAAGTAAGGAAAAATTATCACCTTTTTGCTAGCACATATACAAAATGGAGAGACAGACTTTGTTTCTAAATGGTACAACTGTCAAATAAATAGTTCAAAGATGTCAGAGTAAGGATGTAAAAGCTTTGAGTGGAAAAACCCAAACATGGTATAGTAAACCAGGAAATAGGTAATTTAGAAATGATTTCAGGAAGAGGAGCAACTCCCTAAACACTAAAGCAATAGAAAAAAAGTGAAGGAAAACACTGCCTGAGTAGCAGATTTGCCTGAAAATGAAAATTTTTACATATATATAAAATTACATATACAAAATAGATCAAAAACCTTAATAAATTGATAGGGTAAATGTTAGCACTCTACCAATTAAACTAGAGAACACAGAGGAAATATTTATAGGAGAAAAACAAATGGTCAACTGAAGTATAAAAGAAAATGTTCTACCTGTCTGCTGCTGCTGCTGCTGCTAAGTCGCTTCAGTCGTGTCTGACTCTGTGAGACCCCATAGACAGCAGCCAGGTTCCCCCATCCCTGAGATTCTCCAGGCAAGAATACTGGAGTGGGTTGCCATTTCCTTCTCCAATGCATGAAAGTGAAAAGTGAAAGTGAAGTCGCTCAGCTGTGTCCTACTCTTAGCGACCCCATGGACTGCAGCCTACCAGGCTTCTCTGTCCATGGAATTTTCCAGGCAATAGTACTGGAGTGGGTTGCCACTGCCTTCTCCGGTTCTACCTGTCTAGTTGCTATAAATATTGGTCTCAGAATATCCTCTTGTGTATATACACTAGTGTAATCATCCCTTAATGCTAAAGCTGAAACTCCAATACTTTGGCCACCTCATGCGAAGAGTTGACTCATTGGAAAAGATTCTGATGTTGGGAGGGATTGGGGGCAGGAGGAGAAGGGGACGACAGAGGATGGGATGGCTGGTCTCTTGCCTGGTACACTAATGATATCTCATATATTCCATCTCTTAAAAATCAGATCTTGCAAGAAAGGATATTTCTTTCCCCAGTATAGCTACTGTGTGTGCTCAGGCGCTCAGTCATGTCCGACTCTTTGTGACCGCGTGGACTGTAGCCCACCAGACTCCTCTGTCCATGGGATTCTCCAGGCAATAAACACTGGACTAGATTGCCATTTCCTCCTCCAGAGGATCTTTCTGACCCAGGGATCAAATCCACTTCTGTTGCATCTCTTGCATTGGCAGGTGCTCTTTACCACTGTGCCACCTAATTAGTTAAGTTTCTAATTCTCTCATATTTTTATTATTAAAAATTTTATTGGAGTTGATTTATAATGTTGTGTTAGTTTCAGATGTACAGAAAAGTGAATCAGTTGTGTGTGTGTGTGTATCCTCACTCTTTTATTTTTGATTCTTTTCCTATATAGGCCATTTCAGAATATTGAATAGAATTCCCTGTGCTATACAGCAGATTCTTATTAGTTATCTATTTTACATATAGTAAAGTGAATATGTCAATTCTAATCACTCAGTTAATCCCTACCTACCTTCCCTTGGTAAACATAAGTTTGTTTTCTACATCTGTGACTCTGTTTTATAAATAAATTCACTTGTATCCCTCTTTTTTAGATTCCACATATAAGTGATGTAATATGATACTTGTCTTTCTGTGTCTAACTTCATTCAGTATGACAATCTCTAGATCCATTCATGTTACTACACATGTGCAATATTTTGTTCTTTTTTATGGCTGAGTAATAGTCCATTGTATATGTTTACCACCTCTTCTTATCCATTCCTCTGTTAATGGACATTTGGTTTGCTTACATGTCCTGGTTATTATAATTAGTGCTGCAATGAACATTGGGCTGTATTTACTTCTTTTTTTGCTGTATCATTACTATATAGCCCATTGTAGGCAAAAGAGTGAGGGGCTCTCATACATTTTATCCAAACTTTATGCCAACTTGAAGAGACATACTCAATAAATCTTTTTAATATATTGTATATAAACCAAAGCAGATGTTCAGCCCTGAGGTAGAACTACAGGATGGAACTATAGATGAATTGATCCCTCAGTTTTTGTATAGCTACATAGAAGAAGATAAACTAACTCATGTTTTAGGTGACATCTCCTCTACTTCTGTCAGCCTTGCTGAATATTCATAGGTTTTATTCATATGCTCCATAATGTGTTGTATGTTTTCATTTTAAGTTAACTAGTAGTGATATCCAATTTTTATTCAACATAGTGAATGTATTTAAATCCTCAGGGAAAGAACTGTTTTAGGTACTAACTAATACTGGTCAGCTTTTATCAAGATTCATTTGCCCAGTACACTAATCTACTTAAGACAAATGTGTGTGTATGTCCACTAAAAGACATGTACAAAACTGCTCCTAGTGGCTTTATAATTATGACAAAATCACTATAATTAATTAAGTAATCATCAAGAGCAAAATAGGTAAGCATATTATAGTATATTCTTACACTAGCTAGGTACACAGTGATTAGAAAAAGAACAAACCAGTGATTTCCACAGTAGCATATTAAACCAAATTATACTGAGTAGAGAAAGCCAGACACAAAATAGTACCTCCTATATTATTCCATTTATATGATTTGAGAACAGGGATAAAGTCAGAATAATTATCTCCAATGGTAGTATGAAAAGAGAGGACATGGGTGCTAAAAACATTATAGCTTAATGTGGGCTGTACTATGTTAAACAAGTAGCATATACGTAAAAATTCATTGAACTGTATACTTATGATTTTTGCATTTAATTCATCTTAGCATATGATTTTTACCTCAAGTTAAAAAGTTTTTGCTTTGTAAGTAATATCTTTATGAACTTTTTTATACAGTTTTTTCTGAAGACACTGTTTTATAATGTTACTTACACCTTATTTCTTCACTAAATCTTCATAAAAATCCATGAAAGAGTCAAAGGAGTTACATAAGTTGCCCAAAGAATTAGATAAGAAGCTTTGATAGTGGGCTTTCTCAGGGGTTCAGTTATAAAGAATTTGCCTGCCAATTCCTGAGATGCAGGAGTGCGAGTTGCATAACTGGGTTGGGAAGATCCCCTGGAGGAGAAAATGTCAACCAACTTCAGTAGTCTTTGCTGGAAAATCTAATGGATAGAAAGGCCTGACGGGCTACAGTCCATGGGGTTGGAAAGAATCAGACGTGACTGAATGACTGAGCACGCACAATAATAAATAGGACCAGGCTTCAGATCCCTTCTATTATTATTAAATTATTGAATTCCCTGGATAAAGATTGGGGAAGTACTCTTGGAAACTACATCCATAAGGGTGTATGAGAAGCAGGAATAGGGAGTTCAGTTCAGTTCAGTCACTCAGTCATGTCCAACTCTTTGCAACTCTATGGACTGCAGCATGCCAGGCTTCCCCGTCCATCACCAACTCCCGGAGTTCACTCAAACTTATGTTCATTGAGTCAGTGATGCCATCCAACGATCTCATCCTCTCTCATCCCCTTCTCCTCCTGACTTCAATCTTTCCCAGCATCAGGCTCTTTTCCAATGAGTCATTTCTTCCCATCAGATGGCCAAATATTGGAGTTTCAGCTTCAGCATCAGTTCTTCCAATTAATGTTCAGGATTGATTTCCTTTAAGATTGACTGATTGGATCTCTGCAGACCAAGGGACTCTCAAGAGTCTTCTCCAATACCACAGTTCAAAAGCATCAATTCTTCGGCACTCAGCTTTCCTTATAGTCCAACTCTCACATCCATACATGACTACTGGAAAAGCCATAGCTTTGACTAGATGGACCTTTGTCAGCAAAGTAATGTCTCTGCTTTTTAATATGCTGTCTAGGTTGGTTATAGCTTTTCTTCCAGGGAGCAAGCACCTTTTATTCATGGCTGCAGTCACCATCTCCAAGTGATTTTGAAGCTCAAGAAAATAAAGTCTGTCACTGTTGCCATTGTTTCCCCATCTATTTGCCATGAAGTGATGGGACTGGATGCCAAGATCTTAGTTATTTGAATGTCGAGTTTTAAGCCAACTTTTTCACTCTCCTCTTTCACTTTCATCAAGAGGCTTTTTAGTTCCTCTTCATTTTCTGCCATACGGGTGGTGTCATCTGCATATCTGAGGTTATTGATATTTCTCTGTGCAATATTGATTCTGGCTTGTGCTTCATATAGCCTGGTATTTCACATGTACTCTGCATATAAATTAAATAAGTAGGGTGACAATATACAGCCTTGACATACTCCTTTACCAATTTGGAAGCAGTCCTTTGTTCCATGTCTGGTTCTAACTGTTGCTTCTTGACCTGCATACAGATTTCTCAAGAGGCAGTTAAAGTGGTCTGGTATTCCCATCTCTTTCAGAATTTTCCACAGTTTGTTGTTATCCACACAGTCAAAGGCTTTGGCATAGTCAATAAACCAGAAGTAGAAGTTTTTCTGGAACTCTCTTGCTTCTTCTATGATTCAAGGATGTTGCAATCTGATCTCTGGTTCCTCTGCCTTTTCTAAATCCAGCTCGAATATCTGGAAGTTCACAGTTCATGTACTGTTGAAGTCTGACTTGGAGAATTTTGAGCATTACTTTGCTAGCATGTGAGATGAATGCAATTGTACAGTAGTTTGACCATTCTTTGGCATTGCCCTTTTTTGGGATTGGAATGAAAACTGACCTTTTCCTATCCCACTGAGTTTCCAAATTTGCTGGCATATTGAGTGCAGCACTTTCACAGCATCATCTTTTAGGATTTGAAATAGCTCTACCGGAATTCCATCATCTCCATTAGCTCTGTTATCAGTGAACTAAAATGAACTGAATGGGTGCATTTAACTCAGATGACCATTATATCTACTACTGTGGGCAAGAATCACTTAGAAGAAATGGAGTAGACCTCATAGTTAACAAAGGCATCTGAAATGCAGCACTTGTGTGCAATCTTAAAAACATCAGAATGATCTCTGTTTGTTCCAAAGCAAACCAGTCAGTATCACAGTAATCCAAGTCTATGCCTCAACCAGTAATGCTGAAGAAGCTGAAATTGAATGGTTCTATGAAGACCTACAAGACCTTCTAGAATTAACACCCAAAAAAGATGTCCTTTTTATCATAGGGGACTATAAAGCAAAAGTAGGAAGTCAAGTCCAGTTATTTACCTAGAGTAACGGGCAAGTTTGGCCTTGGAATACAAAATGAAGCAGGGCAAAAGCTAACAGAGTTTTGTAAAGAGAATGCACTGGTCATTGCAAACACCCTCTTCCAACAACACAAGAGAAGACTCTACACATGGACATCACCAGATGATCAATATTGAAATCAGATTGATTATATTCTTTGCAGCCAAAGTTGGAGAAGCTCTATACAGTCAGAAAAAACAAGACCAGGAGCTGACTGTGGCTCAGACCATGAACTCCTTATTGCCAAATTCAGACTTAAATTGAAGAAAGTAGGGAAATCCACTAGACCATTCAGGGAAGACCTAAATCAAATCCCTTATGATTATACAGTGGAAGTGACAAATAGATTTTAGGGGTTATATCTGATAGACAAAGTGCCTGAAGATCTATGGATGGAGGTTCATGACATTGTATAGGAGGCAGTGATCAAGACCATCTTTAAGAAAAAGAAATGCAAAAAGGCAAAATGGATGTCTGAGGAAGCCTTCAAATAGCTGAGAAAAGAAGAGGAGAGACAGGTAAAGGATAAAAGGAAAGATATACCCATCTGAATGCAGAGTTCCAAAAAATAGCAAGGAGAGATAAAAAAGCCTTCCTCAGCGATCAATGCAAAGAAATAGAGGAAAACGATAGAATGGGAAAGACTAGAGGTCTCTGCAAGAAGATCAGAGATACCAAGGGAACATTTCATGCAAAGATGGGCACAATAGAGGACAGAAATTGTATGGAATAGACGCAGAAAGTATTAAGAAGAGGTTGCAAGAATACACAGAACAACTATACCGTAAGATCTTCATGATCCAGGACTAGGGAGATAGAGTTTGAATTGTGATTCTGTTGCAACACAGACCTCAATCCATTGCATGAAGGAGCTCTGGAGGTGAATGGTATTTACATTTGAAAAGAAGGAACTGCTGCTGCTGCTAAGTCGCTTTAGTCGTGTCCGAATCTGCGTGACCCCATAGATGGCAGCCCACCAGGCTCCCCGGTCCCTGGGATTCTCCAGGGGAGAATACTGTAGTGGGTTGCCATTTCCTTCTCCAATGCATGAAAGTGAAAAGTGAAAGTGAAGTTGCTCAGTCGTGTCCGACTCTCAGCAACCCCACGGACTGCAGCCCACCAGGCTCCTCCATCCATGGGATTTTCCAGGTGAGAGTACTGGAGTGGGGTGCCATTGCCTTCTCTGAAAGAAGGAACTAGGCAGTGACAAGTCAATGGATGTGGACTGAACGAGTATAGGAAATAATCTTGAGTGAGACAATTCTTTTTGCAGAAGGCAATTTTGTGACCTATTAGGGGTCAATATTCTTGGTAGGTGGAAGAAAAAAATGACTATATCCCAAAAGGAGGACTGAAATGAACATAACATATCCTGTACAAACATTGCCAGAGTTCTACTACATTACTGAGTACATGAAAATCTAATTCAAGAAAATTTTGCAACTTGACTGATAAAAGAGTGATGAGAAGTCAAATTATAGATTTCCTGCCCAATGGATTTTTTATATAATGCTGCCAGGTTATCACTGACTTTTTTTCTCATTTCATAAATATCAAATATTAAAGACAAGTATTATCAAAATGTATAAGGTCTCTTCTTGTTCAAAATTAAAATAATAATGTGAAATTGTAAAGGTTAGTTAATGGCTCCACATTCTGTCTTTAAATGTGATTTTTTACAGTTATTGATAATTTGATTCTTGAAATAAATCTTGTGTTGTTGTAAATCATAGCTGTATAGCAAGAATTTTCAAATGTAATATTTTGATATAGAATAGACACATGTCATTCAGTCAATCATCAGGACTTAAAAGACACTCAAATTTTGTATAATTTATGTTTAAAATGATGAGTTTCAATAAAAACCCCAATACAAATGCATTTGTACATAATAAAAATATAAAATAATATATATAAAAATTTAATGAAAAGCAAAGCATAATTTTAGAGAAATTCAATAATCTGTAAAAGGACGATGGTACACATCTCTTATTTTCATTTGTGAAAGTGTATCTCAATTGTGGGAATTCTGATTTCTTTTTTTGGGTATTTTAGTGTTTTTCAAAATAAGAGGTATTTCTTTGAGATCTAGAAATATTATTCCAAAACAAAATTAAAAATTAAAGATACATAATGATGGTAGGAGTAAGGGGTCACATGAAATCTCCAAGAAATAACAATTATAAAAAATGAATTATAGAACAACCATTTAAAGAAACTTAAAAGCATCCAAAAGCAGAGAGAGGACAAATGAGAGTTCACACTTAAAAATCTGGATCTACAAGGTGTTAGAGTTATGAGAATGTAGAATTGTGTCAGAGTACACTCCTCAGTCTCCATGGCTATAGCAGCTGAATGGGCAGAAGAAAACATCATCTTTATCAGGTCAAAGTACTGGAGATAAGAACTTAGGGTTGAAAAAGAAGCCACGAATTTAAAAGGATGATTTTGTGATGAAAGAACTGCCAAGGTAATGATATTCAAATTCTGAGTGTTAACTCTGCTCAATACACTAGCTGAAAGTTGAACAATATATTTATAGGCAACACTCCAGAGTCCCTAATGAGAAAGGACAGATGGTATAACTATATGGAGACCAAATTTCTGAGTTTCTACCTTTTTTCTTTTTAATAGAAGAGTATGTTCCCCAACAGTGTACCGATAGAGTGAGCTGAAGAAAACTGTGTCTTTTAGGCTTAGAGCAATGTTAGTGCCCGAGTATGATGAGTTCACATTCCTCACTTCACTCTCAGTGCCTTGCATTTGGTGGTTGCTTACTTAGTATTTGTTGAAAATGTCATAGAGTTATTGATTAGGTTCTCTAGTGTTGTAAATTATTCACAAAATAAAAATTGTTACTACAATTTTTAAATTGACACAGTTAAAAATCTTATTAAAAATTTAAAAAGTTTTCCAGTTATCTCAATTTTATTTAAAACCCAGTGAAAATCAGGCTACATTTTATAGCATTATTTTACCTAAAAAGAATATTCAAAGATTCTCACATTAAAGTATAGATCTTTCACCAAGGTCTCACATTTTATCGGTCATAAATCACAAAATAGACATAGAGAATAGTAGAAGAATGTTTTAGAAATCAACAAATTTCGTAATATGATACAACAGCTTCTGCTGAGAGCTTCCCTAGTAGCTCAGCTGGTAAAGAATCGACCTGCAGCGCAAGAGATCCTGGTTAGATTCCTGTGTGGTGTAGATATCCTGAAGAAGGCCTCGGCTACCCACTCCAGTATTCCTGGGCTTCTCTGGTGGCTAAGATGGTAAAGAATCCACCTGCAATGTGGGAGACCTGGGTTCGATCCCTGAGTTGGGAAGATCCCCTGTCAGAGGACATGGCAACCCATGCCAGTATTTTTGCCTGCAGAATCCCCATGGACAGAGGAGCCTTGTGGGTTACAGCACATAGGGGTCACAAAGATTCAGACACTACTTAACGACCAAGCACAGCACAGCCTCAGCTGAATTCATTTTACTTAAGAGTAATGCCTGGAGAACGGGACCTAAAGGATAACAGTGGGAGAACTGTGACTTGCAGAAAGACAATTAATTTATCAATAATATCCTTATTCTATTTTGGTTTCTATGTTCTCAAAAATATGTGAAATAATCCAAGGATCACTTTAAGGTTATGGTTTATCTATCAGACTTAGTCTCTATTTAAAATACTAAAGTATGGTTGATTTATAATATTGTATTAGTTTCAGGTGTACAGCAAAGTAACTCAGGTATATTTTCCAGATTATATTTCGTTATAGGTTATTACAATTATTGAATGTAATTCACTGTGTTATATAGCAAATCCTTGTTGCTTATCTATTTTATATCTAATAGCTTGTATCTGTTAATCTCATACTCTTAATTTGTTCCTCCCTTCCTCCCTCTCCCCTTCAGTAACCATATTTGTTTTCTATGTCTATAAATGGGTTTCTGTTTTGTATATTTTTAGATTTCACATATAGGTGATATCGTATAGTATTTTTATCTTTTTCTGTCTTCACTAAGTACAGTATTCTCTAGGTCATCTATGTTGCTGCAAATGGCAATATCTCATTCTTTTTTATTGCTGAGTAATATTCCACTGTACATATATCTTCCTTAACCCATTCATCTGTTTATAGGCACTTGGGCTGTTTCCATGTCTTGGCTGTTATAAATAATGCTGCTGTGAACATTGTGGTGTGTGTATCATTTCAAACTAGGATTTTCTTTTTTCCCAGACCTATACCCAGGAGTGGGATTGCTGGATCATATGGTAGTTCTATGTTTAGTTTCAAAAGGAACCTCTATACTGCTTTCCATAGCAGTGGCACCAGTTACTTTCCTACCAGCAATGAAGGAGGGTTCCCTTTCTCCATACCTTCTCAAGCTTTTATTATTGTAAACTATTTGGTGCTAGCCGTTGTGACTGGTGAAGTGATATTTCATTGTGGTTTCAATTTGCATAACTCTAATTAGCAATATTGATCATCTTTTTCATGTACTCCTTGCCATTTGTATATCTTCTTTGGAAAAATGTCTATTTAGATCTTTTGCCCATTTTTTGATTCCTGTTGTTGTTCAGTCATTAAACTGTGTCCAACTCTTTGCCACCCCATGGACTGCAGCACGCCAAGCTTCCCTGTCCTTTATTGTCTCCTGGAGTTTGCTCAAACTCATGTCCATAGTGTCAATGATGCCATCCAATCATCTTATCCTCTGTCACCCCCTTCTCATCCTGCCCTCAATTCTTCTTGGCATCAGGGTCTTTTCCAATAAGTTGGTTCTTCACATTGGGGCCCAAAGTATTGGCTCTTCAGCTTCATCATTAGTCCTTCCAATGAATATTCAGGACTGATTTCCTTTAGGATTGGCAGGTTTGATCTCCTTGCAGTCCAAGGGACTCTCAAGAGTCTTCTCCAACACCACAGTTGGAAAGCATCACTTCTTTAGTGCTCAGCATTTTTATGGTCAAAATCTCACATCTGTGCATGACTACTGGAAAAACCATAGCTTTGACTAGACAGGCCTTTGCTGGAAAAATGATGTCTCTGCTTTTTAATACACTGTCCAGGTTTGTCATAGCTTTTCTTCCAAGGAACAAATGTCTTTTAACTTCATGGATGCAGTGTCTGTCTGCAATGATTTTGGAGCCCAAGGAAATAAAGTTTGCCACTGTTACCTTTTTTTCCCTCAACTATTTGCAATGAAGTGGTGGGACCAGATGTCATGATCTTAGTTTTTTGAATGTTGGATTTTACATCAGCTTTTTTCACTCTCCTCTTTCACTTTCATCGAGAGGCTCTTTAGTTTCTCTTCACTTTCTGCCATTAGGGTGGTATTATCTGCATATCTGAGATTGTTGATATTTCTCCCAGCAATCTTGGTTCCAGCTTGAGATTCATCCAGCCTGGCATTTCAAATCATGTACTCCACATATAAATTAAATAAGCAGGGTGACAATATCCAGCCTTGAGGTACTCCTTTCCCAATTTGGAACTAGTTTGTTGTTCCATGTCCAGTTCTAACTGTTGTTTCTTGACTTGCATATAGGTTTCTCAGGAGACAGATAACATGGTCTGGTATTCCCATTTCTTTAAGAATTTTCCACAGTTAGTTGTGATCCACACATATCAAAGGCTTTAGTGTAGTCAATGAAGCAGAAGTAGATGTTTTCCTAAACTTTGGTTTCTCTATGATCCAGTGGATGTTGGCAATTTGATCCCTGGTTCCTCTGCCTTTTCTAAACACACCTGATACGCCTGGAAGTTCTTGGTTCATTTTTTGATTATATTGTCTTTTTCTTTCAATATGGAGTTTTGTGAGCTATTCGTATATTTTGCAGATTTACCAGATTTGGTCTTACAGTTAATATCAGTAGTTCTCAGCATGGATGATTCCCCTGACCCTTGCCCCTTGGTAACACTTGGCTTTATCTGAAGGTATTTTTTGTTACATTTGGGTGGAGGAAGAGGGAGAGTGATGCTGGCATCTAGTGAGAGGCCAGAGATGCTGCTAAACATCCTACAGCACTCAGGACAGTACCTCATCCTAAAGAATTATACCACCCCAAATATATATAGTGCTAATGTTGAGAAAACCTGTATATCAAAGACTGTGGTTCCAGACACAGTTATACAACAGACCTAGGTCAAAACCTTGTTTATGAAGACACATTTCCTTGCCCAGTGCTGAGATATTGAAGCCTCTTCAATAGAACTCTTTCTGTCTGCATGGATTTACAATGCAGGCCAATTTCCTTTACATACAGTAAGTCTTCTACATATGAACCTTCAAGTTGCAAACGTTCAAAGGTGTGAACATGCCCCTGTATGCCAGCTGTTGTCCTGTACCTCTGTATTTTTCTACCTACTGTATTATAAAACTAAAATGTTTTCTTTATTTTTTGCATTTTTTATGCATTATTTATATGAAAAATATTATGAACCTATAATAGTACAGTACAATATAGCTAATTGTGTTAGTTGAAACCCTAGGCTAACTTTGTTGGACATACTAACAAGTTGGACTTATGAACATGTTCTTGGAATATATGTACAGGAATTACTGTGTATTATACCCCTGAAAATGTATAGGAAGATTTAACGTATTTTGTGTTTCCAAAAGCTATAACAAAAATAAATTTAAAAATAAACCTCATCATATCTCCACTGTTAGATGCTGCCATGACAATATTTTGTTCATGCTCTTTATTTTTCACTGTGTTCCACCAAGCTGTAGGTGGTCAACCAGCTTAAGGGCCTTGAACATCCAATTCAGCTGAAAAATGCATAACTATTATTGCATTTGATACTACTTTGAATCAATTTTATGCATGATACTCGTGATTTTCATCAACACATATTTTTGTCCGTTTATTCTTGTATAAAAAAGCAGCAATTTTCAAATTCTTTTTACCAGCAACCTCCACCTTCTTCTTACAAACAGAAGTCCTAAATGTAAGTGAAAGACTTAATGAACACCAAGTCACTGCTACCCCCTATTTCCATCATCCTTATCACTTTACCCCACCTTCCTAAACAAGCAACACCTTTGCAAAACTTCTGAGGGTAAAATAAAAACTATACTGTAAAGAAACTGCAATATTATATTAAAATAACTGCATGAAATTTCCCTACTCTAGTGACAAAGACGTTGATGATGCTAAAACTGAATTTTTGGCACATGAGCCATGTTATCAGTTTCAAATGTTCCTTTATGAGCAGATGTATGGAAATCAGTCTGGCATAAAACAATGACCTTGGCAAATATCAATTTATAATACACGAGAGAGTGAGTTGTTCAAAGCTTGATTGTCTATTTATGGAAATAGTGAGTTTTTCTTTGCCTTGACTACTTTTTGCTGAGCTTGCCTCCTTGCTATTGTCCAATGAGCCCCCTGAATTTGCTCATTCTCTGCCAACACACCCTCCTTCTGATAAGAATGTAGCCAGACTCCTATTGCTGGTGTAACTTGTCACTTTTGATCTTCATGGCACTTTGGAAAAAAAAAAAATGAACATTAAGATCACATAATTAAGAATAAGATCCTAAATCTCATGGTGATATAAAAGAAATTGTCTTTGAAAAAATATTTGACTTTTTTTGGTCTATCAAAATTATCATTCAAAAAAAATCTTAAAACTAAGATAAAATAATAATTCAACTAAAAGAGTACACAAAATTTTAAAAATTACTACTATGAAAGAAGAAAGAAATTCAATTTTCATATCAAAAATTGTCTTCAGATAAGGAATTTAAAATGAGCACAGCCATCCAAGATTTATGTTTTTGTCTTTGTGCTGTCTTTTCTCTGCATGTGCTAAAATCTATTTCTCATGTCTTATGTGAAAGGAAGGAGAAGAGTCAAGATTGAAATGCTTAACACAAGACATACATTTTCTTTTCAAAATTCATTTTTCTTCTGTCAAATATGTCATGAATATTTATTAGGTATATTACACATGACAGGCAAAATGAGGCATATAACAGGTAAGATTCCTGCATCTAACCAGTATGACTCAGTGCCTATATGGGACCAGACACTGTTTTAGGTACGTTGGGTATGTGAGTTCTCAGTCACTCAGTTGTGTCTGATTCTTTGTGACTCCCTGGACTATAGCACCCCAGGCTCTCCTGTCCATGGAATTTTCTAGGCAAGAATACTGGAGTGGGTTGTCATTTCCTCCTCCAGGGGATCTTCATGATCCAGGGATTGAACTCACATCTTCTGTGTCTCCTGCATTGACAGGCAGATTCTTTACCCTTGCACCTTCTGAGAGGTACACTTAGAGTATAGCAGCAAGAAAAACAGATAACATCCTCCCTTCATGGATTCTGGTGGAGGATATGATATGACTCCTGTTAATGAGGAGTTTTCAAGAAAACTCAGAGGGAAATAAGTATACAATATAACCAAAACAAGAGACTGTGCCTCTCCAATGCTCCCATAATGGTACATATGGCCATGAAGACTTTTAGCAAATTACGATTATCTGTTTATTTTCCATTATATTCATTAAGACAGTAATTTTCAGGCTAAGAAAATCAGTAGAATCTTGTACATATGTGCATGCAAAATAAAAAATCATTGAAAATGTTGTGAGCAGAGAATATAGCTTATCATAGTTAGCAAAGTGCCTATGAACACAAATCTTTGTAGAATGAATAAATGACAATTATGAGAATGAGACATTATTAAGTGTTGGAGGAGTCTAGAAAAGACATGAGACTCAAGTTGTCATTTAGGATGCCTTAGTGTCATGAAAGTGGCAAAGTGAGTTTGTCTTGAAAAAAAGAATGACTTGGGAAATGGGCCATGTAGTTCAAGGTGCGTAGTGGACTGAGGGGGCAGAGGCAGGTTGCTGGGCCAGGAGAGGAGGATGCATGCTGGAAAATAGTGTTTTGATCTCTATAGGTAATGGGCCATGAAGAATAGGTGCTAGAAAGGAGGAAATGGAACTGCCCAGAGATTAAACAACTTCCCTAACGTGGATCTCCAAATTTGTGCTTTCTCATCATGGACTATTTAAATGTAATCTGTTAAGCACTGTACATACTTTACTTATGAATCTTATGTCATTTTTCAATTCTGTACAGTTTACAGCAAACCATTTTAGCTGGGAAGCATTGAGCAGTAGTCAACTTCTCTGTAACTCAAAGATTTATTATTTTTAAAATTAGAGATGGGTAATTATCATATGCATATACTTATTCCTAGTTAAAATGAAAATAAAGGTTCATGCAATTGTCCCTTTTCTGACTGATCATATTCAAATGATCAAAATTAATTTATCTTTTAAAAATAGAATTGCATTAACAATGTTCAATAGCACTTGCATTCTATTTGAGAAGCCATAACTCATAAGGAAAATGGACTTCGAGAAGCACTTAGGAAGGAATAGTTCAGCAATATAAATCGTATACATGTCCTCCTAGGAAAGCAGTTATGTTTAAAACTCTTACAAATCATGGTTTATAGTGGTTGTTTTAGAACGAGAAATGAGTATATTACCGTACATATATTTTTATGGCTTCATAAAGCTAAGTACTGCTTAAATGTATAAAGGGGTTGTTATGTCAACTAAATGACTTTTCTTCCCCTACAGCAGGTTTTAAATATCTGAGCTTACAAACACTTGCTAGCTTATCCTTGTCCTGAATGTAGAGACAATTCTAAAAGAGATGTTTTAGTGTTTGATCAATAATAAATAAAATAAAAAGTAAAACATTTCCTTTATCCTTTGAACACCAGAAATTTGAACATCATATGATTTTAAAAATAAGAACATCATAATCACTGACCTGAGAAAAGTTCCAAGTAGGAGTGAAGAAATGCCCACCTGTTAATGAATCCACTGATCTGCTTTATACCAATTCCTTGCCTCTTAAAAATTTTATGTTAATACACTTAAAAGATATAATCTACCATGTAAGGAACTAAATGATATTTATCCAGGAAGATCCATGTTGACTCTCTTTCCAAAAAACTCAGATTTACTCATAACTTCTGATCCGCAATCCAGTTCACTTGAACTCAAGTGTTTGCTAGATAAACTACTACATGCTAGACATTGTTCTAGCTGTGGAGATGACAAAAACAAATTATGTCTTAGTTTATTTCCTCCAAAAGCTTCCAATCAAGACAAGTAAGAAATATATAAATAGCCATCAAGAATCCAGGCCAGAAGAGAGGTATAAACAAACTGCTCTGGAGAAGCCAAAGGGAAAAAATTTACTTTCCACCACAGAGAGGTAAGGCAATTAGAAGAAGATTTAGGGAGGTGGCTGCCTTTCAGTAATTTGGATTTCAATAGTGGAAACAGTGTCAGACTTTATTTTTCTGGGCTTCAAAATCACTACAGGTGGTGACTGCAGCCATGAAATTAAAAGACGCTTACTCCTTGGAAAGAAAGTTATGACCAACCTAGATAGCATATTCAAAAGCAGAGACATTATTTTGCCAAAAAGGTTCGTCTAGTCAAGGCAATGGTTTTTCCTCTGGTCATGTATGGATGTGAGAGTTGGACTGTAAAGAAGGCTGAGCGCCGAAGAATTGATGCTTTTGAACTGTGGTGTTGGAGAAGACTCTTGAGAGTCCCTTGGACTGCAAGGAGATCCAAGCAGTCCATTCTGAAGGAGATCAGCCCTGGGATTTCTTTGGTAGGAATGATGCTAAAGCTGAAACTCCAGTACTTTGGCCACCTCATGCGAAGAGTTGACTCATTGGAAAAGACTGTGATGCTGGGAGGGATTGGGGGCAGGAGGAGAAGGGGACGACAGAGGATGAGATGGCTGGATGGCATCACTGACTCGATGGACCTGAGTCTGAGTGAACTCCGGGAGTTGGTGATGGACAGGGAGGCCTGGCGTGCTGTGATTCATGGGGTCACAAAGAGTCGGACACGACTGAGCAACTGATCTGATCTGAGGTTGAAAGGGGCTAAAGAAGAGGCATCACAGAGAGAAGAATAGAAGCAAAATCTTGAAACTTTGGAATCTTCCTCAGTATTGCCAAATCTTGTGCACTTCCTTCCTGATAAAGATGACTCATTCTGGGTGAGGCTTTCCCAGAATGCCCTGAGGCCAGTGGCAAGCTGTGCAGAGTGGTTCAGTTCAGTTCAGTTGCTCAGTCGTGTCTGACTCTTTGCGACCCCATGAATCGCGGCATGCCAGGCCTCCCTGTCCATCACCAACACCCAAAGTTCACTCAGACTCACATGCGTCGAATCAGTGATGCCATCCAGCCATCTCATCCTCTGTCGCCCTCTGCTCCTCCTGCCCTCAATCTTTCCAACATCAGGGTCTTTTCAAATGAGTTAGCTCTTTGCATTAGGTGGCCAAAGTATTGGAGTTTCAGCTTCAACATCACTCCTTCCAATGAATACCCAGGACTGATCTCCTTTAGGATGGATTGGTTGGATCTCCTTGCAGTCCAAGAGACTCTCAAGAGTCTTCTCCAACACCACAGTTCAAAAGCATCAATTCTTCGGCACTCAGCCTTCTTTATAGTCCAACTCTCATATCCATACATGACCACTGGAAAAACCATAGCCTTGACTAGACGGACCTTTGTTGACAAAGTAATGTCTCTGCTTTTTAATATGCTGTCTAGGTTGGTCATGACTTTCCTTCCAAGGAGTAAGCATCTTTTAATTTCATGGCTGCAATCACCATCTGCAGTGATTTTGAAGCCCACAAAAATAAAGTCAGCCACTGTTTCCACTGTTTCCCCATCTATTTCCCATGAAGTGATGGGACCGGATGCCATGATCTTCATTTTCTGAATGTTGAGTTTTAAGCCAGCGTTTTCACACTCCTTTTCCATTTTCATCAGGAGGCTCTTTAGTTCTTCTTCACTTTCTGCCATAAGGGTGGTGTCATCTGCATATCTGAGGTTATTGATATTTCTCCCGGCAATCTTGATTCCAGCTTGTGCTTCTTCCAGCCCAGCGTTTCTCCTGATGTACTCTGCATAGAAGTTAAATAAGCAGGGTGACAATATACAGCCTTGACGGACTCCTTTTCCTATTTGGAACCAGTCTGTTGTTCCATGTCCAGGACATGGAAACAACATGAATGTATAGATGAAAAATCGATAAAGAAGATGTGGTACAAATATACAATGGAATATTAATCATTAAAAAACCCCCAAAATAATACCATTTGTAGGAAAATGGATAGAGATTGAAGAGATTGAAGTAGGTCAGAGAAGGACAAATATTATATGATATCTCATTTATGGAATCTAAAAATAATTGTACAAATTAACATAATTACAGAACAGAAATATTCCAAGCCAGGCTTTAGCAATACGTGAACCGCGAACTTAAGGATGTTCAAACTGATTTTAGAAAAGGCAGAGGAACCAGAGATCAAATTGCCAACATCTGCTGGATCATTGAAAAAGCAAGAGAGTTCCAGAAAAGCATCTATTTCTGCTTTATTGACTATACCAAAGCCTTTGACTGAGTGGATCATAATAAACTGGAAAATTATGAAAGAGATGGGATCACCTGTCCTGACTCTTGAGAAATCTGTGTGCAGGTCAGGAAGCAACAGTTAGAACTGGACATGGAACAACAGACTGGTTGCAAATAGGAAAAGGAGTACATCAAGGCTGTATATTGTCACCCTGCTTATTTAACTTCTATGTAGAGTACATCACGAGAAACACTGGGCTGGAGGAAGTACAAGCTGGAATCAAGATTGTCGGGAGAATATCAATAACCTCATATATGCAGATGACACCATCCTTATGGCAGAAAGTGGAAAAGAACTAAAGAGACTCTTGGTGAAAGTGAAAGAGGAGAGTGAAAAAGCTGACTTAAAGCTCAACATTCAGAAAACTAAGATCATGGCATCCAGTCCCATCACTTCATGGGAAATAGATGGGGAAACAGTGGAAACAGTGGCTAACTTTATTTTTCTGGGCTTCAAAATCACTGCAGATGGTGATTGCAGCCATGAAATTAAAAGACGCTTACTCCTTGGAAGGAAAGTTATGACCAACCTAGACAGCATATTAAAAAGCAGAGACATTACTTTGTCCACAAAGGTCCATCTAGTCAAGGCTATGGTTTTTCCAGTGGTCATGTATGGATGCGAGAGTTGGACTGTGAAGAAAGCTGAGCGCCGAAGGATTGATGCTTTTGAACTGTGGTGTTGGAGAAGACTCTTGAGAGTCCCTTGGACTGCAAGGAGATCCAACCAATCCATCCTAAAGGAGATCAGTCCTGGGTATTCATTGGAAGGAGTGGTGTTGAAGCTGACACTCCAATCCTTTGGCCACCTGATGCAAAGAGCTGACCCTGATGCTGGGTAAGATTGAGGGCAGGAGGAGAAGGGGACAACAGAGAATGAGATGGTTGGATGGAATCACCGACTCAATGGACATGGGTTTGGGTGAACTCTGGGAGTTGGTGATGGATAGGGAGGCCTGGCGTGCTGTGGTTCATGGAGCTGCAAAGAGTCAGACATGACTGAGTGACTGATCTGAACTGAACTGAACTGAACAGAAATAGAGTTACTGATGTGGAAAACAGTCATGTCTCACTGTTTGTGATCCTATGGACTGTATGGTTTACCTGGCTTCTCTGTCCAGGGGATCTCTAGGAAAGAATACTGGAGTGGGTTGCTGTGCTCTCCTCCAGGGTATCTTCCCAACCCAGGCATTGAACCTGCATTGGCAGGGGAGTTCTTTATCACTAGTGCCACCTGGGGTACCCAGAAAGAATAAACAATTGCATGCAAATCTACATTATATCAAAAGACAAGTCTAATTAAAACAAAATAAAATTCCATAGAACTTGTTTTAGTTTGTTAGAGTTGCCAAAATAAAATACTACAGTCTTAGTGGTTTAGACAACAGGAATTTATTTTCTCATAGTTCTAGTGGCTGTTAGTCAAAGATCAAGTTGTTGACAGTTTGGGTTTCCTCTGGGGCCTCTCTCGTTTGCTTTCAGATGGCTGCCTTCTTGCTGCGTCCTCATATGATCTTTTCTCTGTGTGCCCATACCTGTGTCTAAGTTTCCTCTTCTTAAAAGGATATCAGTCATATTAGTTGGGGTCACCCTAGAGACCTCATTTTAATTTAATTATCTGTTTAGAGACTTTATCTCCAAATATGGTTACATTCTCAGGTATTGGGGATTAGGGCTTCAGCATATAAATTGAGGGGAAGAAGCATGATTCAACCCTTTACAGACCTAAAAAATCAGTCCTGGGTATTCATTGGAAGGACTGATGTTGAAGCTGAAACTCCAATACTTAGACCATCTGATGCAAAGAACTGACTGATTGGAAAAGACCCTGATGCTGGGTAAGATTGAAGGCAGTAGGAGAAGGGGATGACAGAGGATGAGATGATTGGATGGATGGACATTAATTTGGGTAAACTCTGGGAGTTGATGATGGACAGGGAAGCCTGGCGTGCTGTAATACATGGGGTTGCAAAGAGTCAGAAATGACTGAGCAATGAGCTGACTGACTGATTTATAGAGCTACTTCAAATTGTTAAATTCGTAGAGAAAGTAGAATGGTGATTGCCAGAGGTTAGGGTAGAGGGGTGAGTGTGGAATGATTCTTTAATAGGTAGAATTTCATTTTTGCAAAAGGAAGAGTTCTGTGGACGGTTGCACAATGGTGTGAATGTATTTAATGTTACTGAATGATACACTTAAAATAGTCAAGATAGTGCATTTTCTGTTTTATATATTTTACCATAACTAAAATAAATACAAATTCAGTTAAAAATTTTTTTTAAGTCACAGAGCCCTGAGCACATAGCCAGAACTTAGAAAATGATAGTTACCGCCTTTTAATCCGTACAAACACTAAGATGGATTTTAGTTTCTTCATTGATTTCTCTCCAGGACCCATCCCTCTTCCTGTTTCCTTTTTGCAAATCCTTCTTCTTCAACAAGAACCTTGAAGATCTAACCAGACTAGGTTCTTATCACTTCACCTTTTTATTGTGTATGATTCTAAAATGAAATAGTTGGTGACAGGCCATTTTATATAGTCTTTTCCCATGTAGATGTAAGAAAGCTGCTTCTTGGTATTAATATATCTCTTTTTATAATATGACAGAAAATCTAATAACCCAAGTGTGATAAGATAATAAGTGTTCCCATCTTGTTGCTTGGATACAGTGGCATTAGTATTCCTGAGGGAATGACAAGAATGGAACCAAGCTATTTCCCCCCCAACAGTAAAAATTACATCTAAAGAATTTTGCTTTCTATTATTTTAATGTAAAATATATTCAGTGTTTTTCAGATTATATATTAGAGTTCATACATATTTTGATAATTAGGATCTAATGTTCATACATATTAAATAGACCGTGGACATTTTGCTCATCAAAACTCCATATTCCTTACCCATGGATTTCTTGTTAATACACAGTTAAAACACTCTATTGTTAAATAAGTTTGGGAGGCATTGGATAAGCAAAGTTAAACATTTATTTGTGGCTATGTTTCTCATATCTCCTAGGTAATAATTTGTACTTTTGCTCACCAAGCAGAAAATAGAATACATGGGAGTCTTAAAACTTAATTTACCACCCTACCACTTATTGTTTTAGGTTGAATTATCTCAGGACTATTAAAACACCTTTTGGGACACAGTTAAACTTGGAATTGGAATGTATGAGGATATGACATGTTGCCTGTAAGGATCCTGGTAATATATTTATGTTGGCTTTCCCTGTAAAAGAGGTGGAAAAGGCAAGCATTGACTTTTCCTTTAAGTGAAAATGTTGCTGTTTGGGGTTGACCCTAGAAAAAAAATTGAGACTGTTAGCATGGTGAAGTGATGACTAGCATTGAACAAGTGTCTGCTGAGCATCAAAGACTTTGTCTTATTAGAGAAGGAAAATAGAATGGTGGGAAAAGAGAGGTATATGGGATTAAGAAAGCTTCATTTATTCATTTGGATCCAGCTGAATTAATTCTCATAATTATAGCTTAAAATAGAGTGAGTAGTTTAAAATCATATGCTTTAAAACTGAAAAAAGAAAACCGTAAAGATCATTATGTATGGTCATAATAATTAGAATATATAACCTAAAAATATAATTTTCAATAGTATCTAGGAATAATCAAACAACAGATATGCAAGAATTATTCACAGAAAAGTATAAAGGCTTAAGGAGACATCACAGAAAATCTAAATAACTGGTAAAATATCCTACGTTCTATAAAGTGTCGTTATTTAGTCATTAAGTTGTGTCTAACTCTTTTGTGACCCCATGGACCATAACCCATTAGGCCTCTCTGTCCGTTGAATTTCCTAGGCAAGAATACTGGAGTGGGTTGCTATTTCCTCCTCCAGGGGATTTTTCCCAGCAAAGGGATTGAACCCATGTGTCCTCAATTGGCAGGCAGGTACTTTACTGCCAAGCCACTGGGAAAGTCCATGTTCTCAAACAGAAAGACAATATTTTTAAAATGGTGATTTTCCTAATTGACTTGGAGATCCTATGCAACTTCAATTGAAGTCCCATCAGGAATACTTTTGAAAGTTGGTAATATGATTCTAAAGTTTATATGGAAGAAAAAAGAACCAAGAATTTCCGAAATTCTTTTGAAAAAGAAAAATGAGATAGAAAAACTTATTTTAGCAGATGAAAATATTTAAAGCTATAATAATTAAGATAATATAGTATTGAGAGATAGACACATTGATCAATAGAGCTTAGAAAAGATCCAACCATAAATGGAATTTTAATATATGAAAGAGGTAACAGTAGATAAATTGAAAAAGGAAGAATGATTGAAAAATGGAGCTGACACCTTATTTAACCATATTGCAAGGGAATGAAAGGGGCCTAGAAATGGCATTTAATTCATGGTACACAACCTATGGACAGAGAAGCCTAGCAGGCTATAGTCCATGGGGTCGCAAGAGTCGGAAACGACTTAGTGACTAAACCACCACCACCACAACCTAACTGAAAATCAACTCCATGTGCATTAATGTCAAAGGCAAAATTCCAGACTTTTGGCATTTAAAATCTGTAAAGTTTCTCTGATCTTGTATAGGGGGTGTGTGCACGCTAAGTCGATTCATTGTGACCCTATGGACTGTAGCCCACCAGGGTCCTCTATCCATGGGATTCTCCAGGCAAGAAGATTGGAATTGGTTTCCATGCCCTTCTCCAGGAGATCATCCTAACCCAGGAATCAAACCTGCGTTCCTTATGTCTCTGCGTTGGTAGGTGGGTCCTTTACCCTTAGTACCACCTGGGAAGTCCAACTAAAAGCTAACCAGGAAATCAAAAAACCTAGTAAATTATTTTACATTAATATCAAGTATTCATCTAAAGATAACTTAAAGAAAGTGAAAAAAGACACAAAGAAGATGAGGGTATTTATTATTTTGAGTTATAAATAACATAAAGAAGTTTAACATCAAAAATATATAAATCTAGTGTATATCCAATAGGTGATCTGTGAAAATTTAGAAGTCTTAGGATGCTAAGAGTTGGATATCAAAACAATGTTTTCTACATTGCTTCTGGAAGTCTAACTTTAACTTTTTGTAAAGCAATATGGCATTGTCTATAAATTTCAAAATTTGTATACCCCATGACTTAGTCATTCTACTAGAGTTTAACCCTATGCAAGAATTCATGTACAAGAATATTGATAACAGTACTCTCTGACTCAGGAAAATAACCAGTCTGGAAATAGCACAGGTCCTCTTGATGAATAAATAAGGAAATGAATTATGCTGTATTCACAAAATAGAATATTATACAGCACTGAAAACTCAAATTACAGTGAAATGCAGCATTAAGTATAAATCTTAGCATAGCATGCTTAAGTGAAAAAAAGAAATTCCAGGAGATTAAAAACAATATACATAAAAAATACACAATATGTTCTTCAGGCATGTAAATATATGAAATATAAATCACTTTTATAAAACAAGAAAGTAGAAAACATAGACCTCTCAAGAAGGCAGTAAGCTCTGAGAGGAGGATGAGTGGTTAAGTATGGATCTAGGTTACTACAGAAATACGAAGATGAATATAAAGTAATGGTAATATTGTATCTTGGGTTGAATGTTTGTGAATTTCTTTTTCCCAACTGTACATGCATATGAGGGCTTCCTTTGTGGCTCAGATGGTAAAGAATATGCCTGGAATGCAGGAGATCCTGGGTCAGGAAGATCCTCTGGAGAAGAGAACGGCAACCCACTCCAGTATTCTTGTCTGGAGAATTCCATGGATAGAGGAGCCTGGTGGGCTACAGTCTATTGCAGAGAGTTGGACATGACTTAGTGGCCAACATTTTCATACATACATATGTACATACATACATACATACATGGTCTGCCAATTGACTATTCGTATTAGTCCATTTATAATTAATTCTATTTTGTGCATCTGATTTCCTTAAGGAAAATAAAAAGAGTTTTACATTGTGATGGCCCCACTGTCCCCTCAGAAGCCTTTATTAGAATGGAAGTTGATGGGTTTGCAGGCAACTTAGAGACTTTCTGTTCTTCTTCTACCATACAGAAAGAAGGAGGTCTTGGGAATCCTCAGTGTAGTTCTGGCATCACAAAGCTTCCTTGATCTGTGTAGAGATAGAATTCTTCTAAATGGCATCATGAGAACTTCCAGTATGATGATGGGGATATTTTAAATATTACTAAAATTTCTTTTCTTTTAGAAAGCCTTATTTTTACAGTTATCATTTTGCATCAGAACCTATCAACCACTAAATCTGACATCCATTTCTCATATGGTGGTCAAACTCATGGAGGTGGGACTGACTCCAGCAATGATTGTCACTGAAACGAAAGTCTGTGAAAATAAGTCAATCTAATCTTTGAGCATACAGCAATCTGTGACTTTCTCCTACCAGTGTTGGACTTCAGTGATCTGAAACAAGCAGCAGTGGCTGAAAAGTAAACTGAATTGTGGTTTTCGTGAGTCATCGATGGTAATCACAACTGGTTTCCAGTCAAACTCTAGTGGCATCTCTGGCCTAATTGGAATGCATTAAAATGTTCCTTTTTCTGACAACATGTATGCTCACTTTCCTGTACGCTCACTTTCCACTGGGCACTTTCCAACCTCAGTGGGTTAGTATTTTAATAGCTACCTTCCTCAGCCAGGAAACAGCTTAAGCTATAATTCATTCAGATTGGTAAAAATAGATCTTTCTGGGGACTACGATCTCCAAGTCAGTTGAGGAAAACAACAGAGCAACAGGAGGATAAAATTAAAACATTATAGCTAAAGAAAAACAAAGACTTCTATTTGATTGGAAGGAAATTTATACTCTTAACTTTTGAAGTGTCTCTGGTAACTTTACAATAGAAAAGGCCAACATTTATTTTATTGATGTATAGTTGCTTTTCAATATTCTAGTACTTTCAGGTATACAATATAGCGATTCACTGTTTTATAGATTATGTACACACATGCTAAGTCACTTCAGTCATGTCCGACTCTTTGCAACCTTATGGACTATAGCCTGCTGGGCTGTACTGTCCATGGGATTCTTCAGGCAAGAATACTGGAGTGGGTTGCCATGTCCTCATTTTCCCAACCCAGGGATCGAACCTGTGTCTCTTTGTCTCCTGCACTGGCAGGTGGGTTCTTTACCATTAGCGCCAACTGGGAAGCCCATTTTACAAATTGTAATCATTTAAATGTTATTATAAAATAATTGCTATAATTCCCAGTGCTGTACACAGTGTATCCTTGTTGCTTATCTCTTTTATATGTAATGGCTTATATCTATTAATCCCATACCCTTATTTTACACCTTTCCCTTTTCTTTCCCCACTGGTAACCACTAGTTTGTTTTTTATATCTGTGTGTCTGTTTCCTTTTTTCTACATACATTCGTTTCATTTTTTAGATTCTACATACACGTCTTAAAATAGAGTATTTCTCTTTCTCTGTCTGACTTAACTTCACTAAACATAATTATTACCCAACCCCCCAGGTCTATCCATGGCAAATAGCAAAATTTTCATTCTATTTCCAGTTAAATAATATGCCATTGGATTTATATATGACATCTTGGTAGCTCAGCTGGTAAAAAGTCTACCTGCAATGCAGGAGACCCTGTTTCAATTCCTGGATCAAGAAGATCCTCTGGAGAAGGGATAAGC
This sequence comes from Bison bison bison, assembly GCF_000754665.1. NCBI lineage: Eukaryota > Metazoa > Chordata > Mammalia > Artiodactyla > Bovidae > Bison > Bison bison. The sequence goes on along the minus strand of NW_011494614.1, from coordinate 2,225,070 downwards.
TACCCACTCCAGTATTCTTGGGCTTCCCTCGTGGCTCAGATGGTAAAGAATCTGCCTTCACTGCAGGTGACCTAGGCTCATTTCCTGGGTTGGGAAGATCCCCTGCCAAAGGGCATGGAAACCCACTCCAGTATTCTTGCCTAGAGAATCCCCATGGACAGAGGAGCCTGGCGGGCTATAGTCCATTGGGTTGCAAAGAGTTGGACATGACTGAGTGACTAAGCACAGTGCAATATGCCACTGGATTTATATACGGCATCTTTATCCATTCATTTGTTGATGGATACGTGGATAGCTTCCATATCTTGGCAATTATAAATAATGCTGCTATGAACATTGGGGTGCATATATCTTTTAAAATGTGTTTTCTTTTTTTTTTTCTGGATATATACCCAGGAGTAGGATTGCTGGATCACATAGCAGCTCTATTTTTAGCTTTTTGAGGAATCTCCATACTGTTTTCTGTAGTGGCTGGACCAATTTACAGACCTACCAACAACTGTTCAAATGATTCCTGTTTTCTCAGTATCCTCACAACATTTGTTATTTGTAGATGCTTTTGGAATGATTTGAGAAGGATAGATATTAGCTCTTGTTTTTTGTTTTGTTTTGTTTTTGTTGTTGTTGTTGGTAGAATTCCCCTGTGAAGCTGTCTAATCCTAGACTCTTCTTTGCTGGGGATTTTTGTTTGCGTGTTTGAATTACAAAATCAGTTTCACTACTTGTGATCAGTTTGTTCAGATTCTGTTTCTTCTTGATTCAGTCTTGGCTGTTTGTATGTTTCTAGAATTTTGTCCATTTTTCCAGGTTGTCCAGTTCATTGGCATATAACTCTTTCATTACTCTCATGATTTTTTGTATCTTTGTGTTATCAGCTGTTATTTCTCCTCTTTCATTTTTTACTTTGTTTATTGGGTTCCCTTTCTTTTCTTTTTGGTAAGCCTGTGTAGAGGTTTATAAATTTTGTTTATCCTTTCAAATAAAAAAAAGTTCTTAGTGTCATTGATCTTCTCTATAGTTTTTCAGTTTCTATTTATTTCCTCTCTGGTCTTTATTATTTGATTCCTTCTGCTGACTTTGGGCTTTGTTCTTTTCCTAATTCCTTTAGATAGTAAGTTAGGTTATGTCAGATTTTTCTTATTTCTTGAGAAAGGCTTGCATCACTATAAATTTCCTTTTTAAAAAGTATTTTTGCTGCATCCTGTAGATTTTGGAAAATTATGTTTCCATTTCCATTTGTCTCAAGGTAGTTTTTGATTTCCTCTTTGATTTCTTTATGGACCCATTGGCTTATTAATAGCATATTGTTTATTCTCCATGTGTTTGTCTTTTCCGTTTTTTCTTTCTGTAGTTCATTTCTAATTTTATACTATTGGGATCAGAGAAAAACGCTTTATATAATTTCAGTCATCTTAAATTTATGAAGACTTATTTTATGGTGTGGCATGTGATCTATACTATAGATTGGTCCATGTGCACTGGAAAAGAATGTGCATGCTGCTGCTTCTGAATGGAATTTCCTGTTGGTATCCATCAAGTCCAAATTGCAGATTTTGTTCTTTAAGACCACTGTTATAAAAGGCCAACTTTTGATTTCATCTTAAAGTTATGATCATTATGGTCTTCTGCTCAAACCCTAGGAGTGTTATATAAGGAAAACAAAACTAAACTAGTACTGTGGAGACTACATCAGATGGTATTGCCTCACTCAGGACATTCAGCTTGATGGAGGAGGTCACTTTGCACTCATTTATTCATTCAGTCAAGACACCATGTATCTTCCATTTAGAAGGCGCTGAGTATTTATACAAATATATTTGAAACACATTTTTTAAAAAAGAGTTTATATCTGACATGGTTTATTCCCCTATGATACAGATAAATTGAGTTTTTAATATGTCAGTGAATTGTAAAATTTTTTCTAACATTTTTCAATATATTATTAAAGCTTCAATATCAAACTATATTAAAGAAATAAATTTAGACATTCTTTTATTTTTAGAACCTTTGTTGTTTGCTTAAAAATTACATCTATAAATCAAACTGCCTTGTATTTCAGAGGATTACTTAAGAAACAAAATTTAGAATATCTTTGTGACTCAACACATTGCTGAAATATGTTTTTAATATCTCTTGTTTATTCTACATCATTCTGTACTGTGAACTACCTCTAAGTCTATGAAAACCATTTAAAATGAAACCTTGTTTCTGGGGAAAGAAAAGACTCAATAGGGACCTACTGTTGATGTAAATTCAGTTTTATTCTCAAAGACTACATCTTTGGAAACACTCTATAGAGCCGACATAGATTAAACAGCATCACTTCATTATGAAGACAGTCATATCTGTCAACTGCTTATTACTAATCTAATTCTTTAACTTACAAACTTGTTGAAAGCCATTGAAAACCTTATTGATACTGAGGAATGTGACTATTTTTCCCTAAAGTAAACGAAAATACAAAACATTGATCCATGTCAGAAATATGGGACTCAATTTCTCATAAGTTTGACTTCCTGTTGCAATTAATTTAAGAGATTTACAGAATAATTTTATTTTAGAAGACATAATTAAAACAGCACTTGTATATACACTGAATGAAAATAATGAGCATGGTACTCTCATCAGTGAAAATCTTCTTAAAAAACACATTAAATAGAGAAATATGAAATGTGTAGACTGAAATTGAAGAAAATGGGGAAAACCACTAGACTATTCAGGTATGACAAAAATCAAATCCCTTATGACTATACAGTGGAGGTGAGAAATAGCTTTAAGGGACTAGATCTGATAGACAGAGTGCAGAGTGAACTATGGAGAGAGGTTCATGACATTATAGAGGAGACAGGAATTAAGACCATCCCCAAGAAAAAGAAATGCAAAACAGCAATATGGCTATCTGAGGAGGCCTTAAGAATACCTGTGAAAACAAGGGAAGTGAAAAGCAAAGGAGAAAAGGAAAGATATACCCAATTGAATGCAGAGTTCCAAAGAATAGCAAGGAGAGATAAGAAAGCCTTCCTCAGCAATCAATGAAAAGAAATAGAGAAAAACAATAGAATGGGAAAGGCTAGAGATCTTTTCAAGAAAATTAGAGATACCAAGGGAATATTTCATGCAAAGATGGGCTTGATAAAAGACAAAAATGGTAAGGACCTAACAGAGGCAGAAGATATTAAGAAGAGGTGGCAAGAATACACAGAAGATCTGTACAGAAAAGATCTTCATAACCCAGATAACCTAGAGCCAGACATCCTGGAATGTGAAATCAAGTGGGCCTTAGAAAGCATCACCAGAAACAAAGCTAGTGGAGGTGATGGAATTCCAGTTGAGTTATTTCAAATTCTAAAAGATGATGCTGTGAAAGTGCTGCACTCAATATGACAGCAACTTTGGAAAACTCAGCAGTGGCCACAGGACTGGAAAAGGTCAGTTTTCATTCCAATCCCAAAGAAAGGCAATGCCAAAGAATGCTCAAACTACCACACAATTGTACTCATCTCAGATGCTAGTAAAGGAATGCTCAAAATTCTCCAAGCCAGGCTTCAGCAATACGTGAACCGTGAAATTAAAGATGTTCAGGCTGATTTTAGAAAAGGCAGAGGAACCAGAGATCAAATTGCCAACATCCGCTGGATCATCGAAAAAGCAAGAGAGTTCCAGAAAAACATCTATTTCTGCTTTATTGACTATGCTAAAGCCTTTGACTGTGTGGATCACAATAAACTGTGGAAAATTCTGAAAGAGATGGGAATACCAGACCACCTGACCTGCCTCTTGAGAAAGCTGTATGCAGGTCAGGAAGCAACAGCTAGAACTGGACATGGAACAACAGACTGGTTCCAAATAGGAAAAGGAGTACGTCAAGGCTGTATATTGTCACCCTGTTTATTTAACTTCTATGCAGAGTACATCATGAGAAACGCTGGGCTGGAGGAAGCAAAAGCTGGAATCAAGATTGCCAACATGTCAATAACCTCAGATATGCAGATGACACCACCCTTATGGCTATGGCAGAAAGGGAAGAACTAAAGGGCGTCTTGATGAAGGTGAAAGTGGAGAGTGAAAAAGTTGGCTTAAAGCTCAACATTCAGAAAACTAAGATCATGGCAGCCAGTCCCATCACTTCATAGATAGATGGGGAAACAATGGAAACAGTGGCTGACTTTATTTTTCTGGGCTCCAAAAACACTGCAGATGGTGATTGCAGCCATGAAATTAAAAGACGCTTACTCCTTGGAACAAAAGTTATGACCAACCTAGACAGCATATTAAAAAGCAGAGACATTACTTTGTCAGCAAAGGTCTGTCTAGTCAAGGCTATGGTTTTTCCAGCGGTCATGTATGGATGTGAGAATTGGGCTATAAAGAAAGCTGAGCGCCGAAGAATTGATGCTTTTGAACTGTGGCGTTGGAGAAGACTCTTGCGAGTCCCTTGGACTGCAAGGAGATCCAACCAATCCATCCTAAAGGAGACCAGTCCTGGGTGTTCATTGGAAGGACTGATGTTGAAGCTGAAACTCCAATATTTTGGCCACCTGATGGGGAGAGCTGACTCATTGGAAAAGACCCTGTTGCTGGGAAAGATTGAGGGCAGGAGGAGAAGGGGACAACAGAAGATGAGCTGGTTGGATGGCATCTCTGACTCAATGGACATGGGTTTGGCTGGACTCTGGGTTGGTGATGGACAGGGAGGCCTGGCATGCTGCGGTTCATGGGGTCACAAAGAGTTGGACATGACTGAGTGACTGAACTGAACTGAACTGATCAGGTTTCCCAGTATGTTTTCTTTGTATTTATCTTTATATGTTGCACTCAGATTTGACATTCCCAGGAATTTTATGTGACAAAATAAAGAAGAATATACAAAGCAAGCAAAACAAACATGCCAAAAAAATGAGACAACTCCATGGAGAATATGAATATATAGAGAAAACAATTAACTTACTAAGTACATGTGTATTCAGTGTTCTGTGTTTAAGTTACTATCTTAACCATTACATGGAAATATAAATACGTTGAACTAAAAATCACCACCTTCCCAGTTTATATTTCTGTTGAAAGATAAGAGAGAGAAACAAGTAGACATAAAATCCAGAGGATACTGAGTTGGTTTTAATGTCTCCTAAAACTCAAATAAATAGAGTTTCCAGTATACTTTCTCAAACAACTTTGTAAAGCTCTCCCCCATTATAGTGCTTAACACAATTTGTGCTTATTTGTCAACTTATGTCTCTAAAAAATATCTATTAGCCCTGCTAGACTGTAAGTTCCAAGAGTACAAGGATAATCACTGTTTGACCAGCCCGTATTTTCTCAGCACCTAGCATATATGTAGCAAATGAAAGCACCCCTCTTTTTTGAATGAATGGCTAAATTCTAGAAGAATGATGACAGTACATTTATTCAAAGAAATCTTATGTAATAATAAAAGTAACTATAGTAATTGTGAGTATAATCATGTTGAAAATACTCTAAAACATTTAGAGAAAAAAAATCAAGCAATGGTAGAAAATTAAAAAGTAAGCTCTATTATGTAAAAATAGATGCCTAGAAAGAGAAAGTATTTAAAGTGTGCCCTGAACTCATTTCATTCTTTTCCTTTACATTCTTTTCTCTATTTTTCAAATTTTCAAGAATAACCAAATTTTCACTTCACATAATGAATTGCAAAAAGGTGTATTGGAAAAAAAAAAAGATGCATTGGATGTTGTTGACGATAGGGCCATCATAAAGTTCTGGGGAGGTTTTAATGAGATTTTAAGTGGATTAAACGAAATTATGGCTAAAGAGAAAATAATCTGTATGTTAATTCTACCTTCTAGGTAGGATAGAGATTGATTCTGACTCTAGACAGCACAGGACCTTCAATATTAGGGGTTAAGACTATTTTTTTTTTAAGTTTATATTTTTAATAATCTTAAAAACCTACTTAAGCACCTAGTCATTTTATTTAGTAAATTTTAGCCCATATGAAAAATGAGATTTAAGTCATAGATTATTTGATTTAGGTTTTTAAAAAAATAATAGGCAAGTTTAAATTTTTCATTCATCACATAATGAAGTTATTCTCAGTAGTTGTAAAAGTGTGAATAAAATTATTCTTATACCCAGCGTGCTTGTTTTCCTGAGAGAGCCAAAAAATAGTATATACACTCAAATTCTAGGAAATTTATTAAGACTTACTAGAAATAAACTACTAATAAGAATTAGCTAGTTGTTTCCTCCATCTTTATATTATGAAAAATTTCAAACACACCACAAAATTAAAATTATTTTTGCAGTAAAAAGCTATGTACCTACATTTATACTTGCCATTCACATTTTATTTTACTGATCACTTAGCCATCTAGCTGGGCTTCCCTGGTGGCTCAGACAGTAAAGAATCTCTCTGCAATACAGGAGACCCAACTGTGATCCCTGGGATGGCAAGATCCTCTGCAGAATGGAATGGCAACCTGCTCCAGTATTCTTGCCTAGAGAATCCCATGGACAGAGGGGCCTAGTGTACTACAGTCCATAAGGTCACAAAGAGTTGGACACGACTGAGTGACTAACACTTTCACTTTCACTATCCATCTAACTAGCCATCCTTCTAAAATCCATTATGCCAACAAATCTTACATTTTGATACACTTCAAAGCAAATACATACTTCTCATTATGTATTACAAAACACATTGTTAACCAGGATTAAATGTTTATATTTTCTTTTTATATAAATTGCATACAATAAAATAGGTAAATCTTAGTTATAAATTTATTCATTTATGACAATGTTACACTTGAATAACCCATATCTCTATTGCCATCATCCCTCACTCCCCTTCCAGTCAATTTTTACCTCCATTCCCTGAGGGAAATTTTATTCTGATTTCTTTATGCTATAGATGAGTTTTGACTAGAATGTCATATCAATATAATGAGGCAACATATACTCTTTTGGGTAAGTCTGAATTCACTCTGCATAATATTTTGAGATTCATCCATATTTTTATGTATGAGTAACATCTTTTTTTACTACAGTTTATTAATTCATTCTCCTGTTGTTAGATCCTGGACTATTCCAGCTTATAAATATCAGGAATAAAGTTAATATTGGAGCTCATATATTGGAACTGCCTTGATGATGATTTTTAATATTTTTAATAACAGAGTGGACTCCAGTGCTTTGACTCTCAAGCAACAGACATGAGGCAGGTGTACTAAAAAATGGATGAAGAGGTATGCATGGGGAGGCATAGATCATTACAGAAAAATTTCCTTGTCTGACATGTTCAAAGGAGACAATGCAGATTAGGTAATAGTTTTCTGAACCTATGAATGTAAGCCCTTCCAGATCTCACATATAGCTTTGGAGGAGGATTTTGACAGAAAGAATAAAAGCACACAAATAATAAAGATGTTGATGATTGCTTGAGTTTGTGGAGTAGGAATCTTTGGGATACGAGGAGAAGGTTTTCTAAGAAAGCATCCAAAATACCAGGTGCTTCCTATCATTGAGACACTCACAACTCCTGGCTTTGAACAGACCTCTTAACAACTAATTACCAGAAAACCCAAAAGAGGCTTGGCCACTTAACTGTTAGGGAGCTTGGTGTCCTTTTGATGTTTGCTCTTGGCATGCTAAAGGGTAATTCACATAAAGATAAAAAGCATTCATGACACTCAAAGGCTATTCTTATAAGATTAAAGCTTCACAGCTTGTTCAATGGCCAAGGTCTTTCAACATATATTTTCTTTCACCTCTAGAGTAAATATGCAACAATTCTCTGTAAATAATAAGGGAAAATTACACCAGTAGAAGGGAAACTAGAGTTTCATTATTTAATGGCAAATGAGACAGAATGAAGTGAAATGAAATGTCCAAGATCATAGGAATGAATATGTGTTTTGCTAGAATAAATTTAATTTCTTGTCCTCAATATCCTTTTACTCAAAATTTAAAATATGGGATGTCATTCCCAGGGGCTCTTGTTTTGTATGTGGCCTAGGTATTATTTACTCTCAAGAACACTCTTCTTCCAGTTTAACTTCCTTCTGTTGGCTACAGACAAGGTTATCACCAAAAAGGAAATGTAAATGTTCTTTCATCTCTCAGGGGGGATGTGAGTCAACAGTGGAAGGTACTATTAGAAATCCAAGAAAGGCCTAAAGAATAATCACAAACTTTGAGTAATTTACAGTGTAGCTGAGACTAAATTATTATAGATGGAGCCTCTACAAACATGAAGAAGACTAAATACGAGCAAGTGAAAAGAGGTAAAGCATAAACTTTACATAGGGTCAAAGGAAAGTCAGACCCAAGACACTCCTTAGACTTAGCATAGGCCTTAGAGAATGGGTAGAACCCTGACCAGGCTTATAAAGCAGGGGTGAGGAGACAGGGCAGGGAGTGGAGGGGTGTGGACTGGGGGAAGTAGGGGGTAGAGGGGAAGGAGATGGGATATGGGGAGGGAAAAAAGCATGGTAGAAGCTGCATAGAAAGGAGGGATAAGAGGAAAACAACCTTTGCCTATAGTATCTCCTCTTGTTCCCATGTAGTCTGGAGATTAGATATTAAAACAGGTGCAAAATTTTTTTGTAGGGATTATTGGGTAGTTTATTAACCTGGAAGTTCATTTTGCTCCTTGTACTATACCCCTCAACAAAAATTATAGCCTTTGAATAATTATGCAGTGTTTATTTCTGAAAGACATTGGCATCTCTGTGGATATTATAAACAACATTTCCTGTTAAATGAATGTCTGAAAGGTTTGGATTTCACTTTTTTTTTTTTTTTAGGTGTAGAGAATAACTCTAACTTTGATATATGAATCTTTTCCCTGTAAAATATTTTCCATCAAGGAATTCACAAAGGTAACAGAATTCTATTTGCTTTTACCTGACTTGGTTGTATTAATACCTTGAAAGTTGTCTTCTGAGCTCCCTGAGCTCTATTTTCATTCGAAATAGACATTCTTGTACATTATTAAAAGGGAAGGAACAAGGAAGTAGATGGGCAAAAAGAAGAAAAATTAACTCTTTTAGAATAAGGCTGAGTCCTTTCTATAAATTTGTTATTGTTGTTGAGAATACTTTATTAGTCAGTTAATATGAACAAATACAGATTCTTATAAAGCTATTAAAATTTTTACCATCCCTTTAGATTTTATATCTTTCATTTCTTTGTTTAGGCAATTGGGGAAAAAAGTTCATTTTTAATTTTTAGCAATATTAGCATATAAGTAGAGAAGAATATATGAAACACTATACTGAAAAGGAATACATTTTAGTACTTGCAGATGTAAATCTATCACTCTCTCTCCTTCCCCTGCTAAGTTCAAGTTCTGCATCTAAATTTTTATGTTTACTCTAGTAACTTATATAACCTAAATGGCTCTCAGTTTTTTTAATCTGGAAGATAAGAGTTTTTTTAACTACACGATCTTTGTTTCCTTTTGCTGTTAATATTTATTTTAAATTATCACCTAAATTATTAAAGAACTAACTATAAAGTTAGACTAAATACCGATAGATCATGGAGCATTAGAACTACTTGATATAAATGTGAAAAGTAAAAAGAAATGGGTATAGTTCTTTTTCCATATTTCTGCTTTAATTATAAAAATGAGAGACCAAAATTTTATTGTTAATCTAAATTTTTTCATATCAAATTGCAAATTTGCTTACATAACAAATAAGACCATATTATAGTACTTAAATAGCATGAACTCCCCTCTAAATTTGTCTAATGTTAATTGATCTTTATTTAGGGGTTTAAAAAAAGGCATGGTCAGTTAGGCATATTTCTATGGTTATTTTTTCTGAGACAAAAATATGGTATCTTTTCTCATTCCATTTAGACTGTCACAGATCAGCTGCTTCACTCTCAGCTTCAAATGTTTCTCCTCTCACCCAGACAATTGCCCTGATATCAGAATCACCCTGCCTCAGTTCCCCCACCTGCTGAGGGCACGTGCAGTCCTACTAAACACTCCTGTTTTTCCCCCTAGTTCCTTCATCCTACCAAGTTTTGTATGGTTCTATACATTCTTTTCTGGTGCTCAGGTACTCCTCTCCAATCTCAGCTAGTGTTCTGCAAGCGTTTCTGTGTCTGAAGGTGTATTCCTGATGCATCCGTGGAGAGAGATGTATTACTCTATGACCACCTATTCCTCCTCCATCTTGTTCCTTCCTGGTATCTTTTATAGTCTCTCTGTGTTCCTAATACTTCACATAGACAAAGATTCATGGAACTATGTGTTCCTCACCTACAATAAGTTAAAAAAAAAAAAAAAAACATGAAGTGTCTTGCTTCAATCTTCTAGACTTACACAATTTCTTGTTGCAAGGACTAAGAAGTGCTACATTACCTATTCCCAAATGTCAACAGCTCAGGCTGTAACCAGAAAGATCATGCAACAAACTCAAATTTCATTTACATTTTATGTAGATTTTGAGGTCCACATTGTGATGTATGACCAAAATTGCTCTTCAAGAATGAAGCATTTACTCCCCCAAACCTGAGAATGCTACTAGCAGATGGGCCCTATGTTCCACCCTCCTTGGGAATTTCCTTGGTCAAAGAAAATGCCCTCTAAAGAGGCAACACTTCCTTCCAGGAAAGCCTATGATAGTGGCTCATCAGTGCTGAAAAATAAATGATTGGTCCCACCTACTACAACTCAGGATAATCCTCAAGAGCCATCTAGGCTTGAGGGCTGACCAAGCAGTCAGCTGAGGCCTTTGATGAGACTTCACCAAAATTCAGCTTTTCCCTCTGTCCAATCCTCTCCCTTATACAGGTGTTGATACTGAGACTACTGTTTAAGTAATGAGCTACAAGCTAATATCCATCTCAGTGTCTGCTTTCTATCCATCCTATGAGAACGAATGGTCAACATTTAGGTACAAGAAAACAAATACTATTGTGAGATTTTTGAGATGGGTCACCTACAGCCTAGAGGGCAATTTGTTGTTGTTCAGTTACTAAGTTGTGTCGGACTTTTTCCAATACCATGGACTTCAGCATGCCAGGATTCTCTGTCTTCCACTATCTCCCAGAGTTTGCTCAAATTCATGTCCATTGAGTCAGTATGCTATCTAACCTTCTCATCCTCTTCCACCCTCTTCTCCTTTTGCCTTCAATCTTTCCCAGCATCAGGGTTTCTTCCAATTAGATGGCTCTTCACCATAAGGTGGCCAAAGTATTGGAGCTTCAGCATCAGTTCAGTTCAGTGGCTCAGTCGTGTCTGACTCCTTGTGACCCCATGAATCGCAGCACGCCAGGCCTCCCTGTCTATCACCAACTCCCGGAGTTCACCCAAACTCACTCCCTTCGAGTCAGTGATGCCATCCAGCCATCTCATCCTCTGTTGTCCCCTTCTCCTCCTGCTCCTAATCCCTCCCAGCATCAGAGTCTTTTCCAATGAGTCAAATCTTTGCATCAGGTGGCCAAAGTACTGGAGTTTCAGCTTTAGCATCATTCCTTCCAAAGAAATCCCAGG
>NW_011494614.1:2213397-2213482 GCF_000754665.1 Bison bison bison | reverse complement strand
ACAAATTCACTTTTCACTTTCATGCATTGGAGAAGGAAATGGCAACCCACTCCAGTGTTCTTGCCTGGAGAATCCCAGGGATCTG
>NW_011494614.1:2211219-2213297 GCF_000754665.1 Bison bison bison | reverse complement strand
CACAAGTAATGTCTCTGCTTTTGCATATGCTATCTAGGTTGGTCATAACTTTCCTTCCAAGGAGTAAGCGTCTTTTAATTTCATGGCTGCAGTCTCCATCTGCAGTGATTTTAGAGCCCAGAAAAATAAAGTCTGACACTATTTCCACTGTTTCCCCATCTATTTGCCATGAAGTGATGGGACTGGATGCCATGATCTTTGTTTTCTGAATGTTGAGCTTTAAGCCAACTTTTTCACTCTCCACTTTCACTTTCATCAAGAGGCTTTTGAGTTCCTCTTCACTTTCTGCCATAAGGGTGGTGTCATCTGCATATCTGTATTGCTTCAGCATAAGTTGGTCCAATAAATATTCAAGATTGATTTCCTTTTGGCTTGACCAGTTTGATCTCCTTGCAGACCAAGGGACTGTCAAGAGTCTTCTCCAGCACCACAGTTCAAAAGCATCAATTCTTTGGCACTCAGCCTTCTTTATGGTCCAACTTTCACACCCATACATGACTACTGGAAAAACCACAGCTTTGACTGTATGGAACTTTGTTGGCAGAGTGATGTCTCTGCTTTTGAATACAGAGGTTTGTCATAGCTTTCCTTCCAAGAAGCAAACATTTTATTTTCATGGCTGCAGACACCATTCACAGTGATTTTGGAACCGAAGAATATAAGATCTGTCACTGCTTCCAATTTTTCCCTTTCTACTTGCTATGAAGTATGGGACCAATGCTATGATCTTAGTTTTTTTTTTTTTTTTAATATTGAGTTTCAAGCCAGCTTTTTAACTCTCCTCTTCCAAGAGTCTCTTTAGTTCTTCTTCACTTTCTACCATTAGAGTGGGATTATCTACACATCTGATGTTGTTGATATTTTTTCTGGTATTCTTGATTCCAGGTTGTGATTCACCTAGCCTGGCATTTCACATGATACACCCTGCATAGAAGTTAAATAGGCAAGGTTACAATATACAGCCTCGTCATACTCCTTTCCCAACTTGGAACCAGTCAGTTATTCCATGTCTGGTTCAAGTTGTTTCTTGAACTGCGTGTAGGTTTCTTACAAGATGAGTAAGATGGTCTAGTATTCCTATCTCTTTAAGAATTTTCCACAATTTGTTGTGATCCACAGTCAAAGGCTTTAGAAGAGTGAGTGAAGCAGAAGTAGATGTTGCTTTGGAATTCCCTTGCTTTTTCTATGATCCAGTGGATGTTGTCAATTTGACCTCTGGTTCCTCTCTTTTTCTAATTCCAGCTGGTACATCTGGAGTTTCTCAGTTCACGTACTGCTCAAGCCTAGCTTGAAGGATTTTGAGCATTACCTTGCTAACATGTGAAATGAGCACACTTGTATAGTTTGAACATTTTTTGGCATTGCCTTTATGGGATTGGAATGAATACTGACATTTTCAAATCCTGTGGCCACTGCTGAGTTTTCCAAATTTGCTGGCATAGTGAATGCAACACTTTAACAGCTTCGTCTTCCAGGATTTGGAATTCCATCATCTCCACTGGCTTTGTTTGTAGTAATGCTTTCTAAGATCCATTTGTCTTCACACTCCAGGAAGTCTGACTCCAAGCAAATGACCACACCATAATGGTTATCTGGGTAATTAAGATCTTTTTTTTGTACAGTTCTTCTGTGTATTCTGGAAAATCCCATGGATGGAGGAGCCTGGTGGCTTACAGTCCATAGGCTTGCAAAGAGTTAGGCATGACTGAGCGACTTCACATACATCTGTGTATTCTTGTCATTTCTTCTTGATCTCTTCTGCTTCTATTAGGTCTTTATTGTTTCTGTCCTTTATTGTGCCCATCCTTCCTTGAAATGTTCCTTTCATATTTCCAGTTTTCTTGAAGAGATCTCTAGTCTTTCTTCTTCTGTGGTTTTCCTCTATTTCTTTGCATTGTTCATTGAAGAAGGTTTTCTTGACTCTCCTTGCTATTCTCTTGAACTCTGGATTCTGTTGAATATACCTTTCCCTTTCCCCCTTGCCTTTAACTTCTCTTCTTTCCTCAGTTAAAAAACTTTCTCAGACAACCAATTTGCCTCTTTTCATTTCTTTTTCTTGGGGGTGATTTTGGTCACTG
>NW_011494614.1:2190685-2211119 GCF_000754665.1 Bison bison bison | reverse complement strand
GTCACTGTCTCATATACATTGTTAGGAATCTCCATCCATAGATTTTCAGGAACTCTGGCTACCAGATCTAAATCCTTGAATCTATTCATCATCTCCATTATATAATCATAAGGGATTTGATTTAGGTCATACCTGAATGGCTTAGAGGTTTTCCCTACTTTCTTCAATTTAAGCCTGAATTTTGCAATAAGGAGCTCATGATCTGAGCCATAGTTGGCTCCAGGTCTTGTTTCTGCTGACTGTATAGAACTTTCCCATCTTGGCTGCAACTAATACAATCAATGTTATTTCACTATTGACCATCTAGTGATGTCCATGTAGAGTTGTCTCTTGTGTTGTTGGAAGAGGGTGTTTGCTATGACCAGTGTGCACTCAATATTGTTTATTTGAGGAGTACTTGTAGCCCTTGGGATGAATTAGCAAGCTGTTCACCACTGGTACTGCTACTGTTGAACTCAGCTGAAATGGGGAAGATAAAAAGCTGAGAGTGATTCAGTTCATTTCAGTCACCCAGTCATGTCTGACTCTTTGTGACTGCATGGACTGCAGCATGCCAGGCCTCCCTGTCCATCACCAACTCCTGGAGTTTACTCAAACTCATGTCCATGGAGTCGGTGATGCCATCCAACCATCTCATCCTCTGTCATGCCATTCTCCTCCCACCTTCAATCTTTCGCAGCATTAGGGTCTTTTCCAATGAGTCAGTTCTTTGCATCAGGTAGCCAAAGTATTGGAGTTTCAGCTTCAGCATCAGTCCTTCAAATGAATATTCAGGACTGACTTCCTTTAGGATGAATTGGTTGGATATCTTTGCTGTCCGAGGAACTCTCAAGAATCTTCTCCAACACCACAGTTCCAAAGCATCAGTTCTTTGGCACTCAGTTTTCTTTATAGTCTAACATCCATACATGACTACTGGAAAAACCATAGCTTTGACTAGAAGGACCTTTGTTGGCAAAGTAACTCTACTTTTTAATATGCTATCTAGTTTGGTCATAACTTTCCTTCCAAGAAGTAAGCATCTTTTAATTTCGTGGCTGCAGTCATCATCTACAGTGATTTTGGAGCCCCTCAAAATAAAGTGTGTCACTGTTTCCATTGTTTCCCCATCTACTTGCCATGAAGTGATGGGACCGGATGCCATGATCCTGAATGTTGAGTTTTAAGCCAACTTTTTCACTCTCCTCTTTCACTTTCATCAAGAGGCTCTTTAGTTTTTATGCTTTCTGCCATAAGTGTGGTGTCATCTGCATATCTGAGGTTATTGACATTTCTCCTGGTAACCTTGATTCCAGCTTATGTTTCATCCAGTCCAGCATTTCTCATGATGTACTATGCATATAAATTAAATAAGCTGGGTGACAAAGTGATTAATCAGCAATTAAAATCTAAGTGTGAAAGCTGGAGTGTCTTTGTGGCAGCATATAAAGAGGCTCATGTATCCTATACTAAGAAAGTAGAAAATGCTGAGACCCAGGCCTTAATTCTCAGAGTATTCAAGCTCCAAAAAAGGTTAAAGTCATAGCTAAGATAGGTGTTATCTTAGTCATAGCTAAGATAGGTAAGATAATGCAGTGTTCAGAGTCCTGTTTGGGAAAGAATGGAAACCTGGACATATTAGAATGGAAACGTGTACTGATGCACATGAAATCTTGATTCTCTTGATTCCTCTGAACTCACTGATCCTTCAGAAGTGGTTCACTACTGCTGCTGCTGTTGCTGCTAAGTCGCTTCAGTTGTGTCCGACTCTGTGCAACCCCATAGATGGCAGCCCACCAGGCTCCCCCATCCCTGTGATTCTCCAGGCAAGAACACTGGAGTGGGTTGCCATTTCCTTCTCCAATGCATGAAAGTGAAAAGTGAAAGTGAAGTTGCTCAGTCGTGTCTGACCCTCAGCAACCTCATGGACTGCAGCCTTCCAGGCTCCTCCTTCCATGGGATTTTCCATGCAAGGGTTCACTACGGAGGACTGTTATTTCCCCATCTCTTGAAGTTGCTTCAGGAGTGTGTGTCTCACTTGAAAATAGCATCCCATTTCCCTCTGCCCACCTTGCCTTAAGATCTTCCTCAGCCTCCCTTCCTGTTAGGCCAATAACTAAAATTATTTCCCAATATAAGCTGGCTACTGATACTCTGAGTCACTAAGGAAGGAAAGGATGAAAGAACTTCAGGGTCTAGCCATTAAGTAACAGCAGAGGCTGGGTGATTACTCATGGTCTGGATTATGATGAATTAAATTGGAAACACACTCTTTTGGAATACAGAATTTTACACCCTAGAAAGGATATTGGGAGATGTACACACATCCAGATAGCTTTTTGAAGGACGGAAAAAGTGATGACTTACATTGAATAAGATGGAAGTTCCAGGACCGACTTGATAGATGATAGAAGAAGGGATTTGAGGGCCCAGGGAATTAGGCAGTTTAGAGTGGATATACTTTGTGAGGATATGAACTCCTGCAGAGGACTCTGTTCCATACATTGACCCACAGGAACATGCTGATGGGTCACCATCTACCACGTTCAGCTGAGGCTCTCCTTTCAGTCAAGGTTGACAGTAGGAGAAGCTTTTACATAACCGGACTCATCAGTTATAATGGAGATAACAATTGGAAACAACAGAGGCTGTAAGGCAAGGTGTAACTGTCAGAATACAGGTGAGTACAATTACCACAAAGAACAGCAATGTTGTGAGTGGCAGCTAAGTAAGTCCCAGGGTTTGCAAGAGTTTAGCATTGTTAAAGGGAGAAGGCAATGGCAACCCACTCCAGTACTCTTGCCTGGAAAATCCCATGGACGGAGGAGCCTGGTGGGCTGCAATCCATGGGGTTGTGAAGAGTTGGACACGACTGAACAAATTCACTTTTCACTTTCATGCATTGGAGAAGGAAATGGCAACCCACTCCAGTGTTCTTGCCTGGAGAATCCCAGGGATGGCGGAGCCTGGTGGGCTGCCGTCTATGGGGTTGCACAGAGTCGGACACGACTGAAGTGACTTAGCCTCAGCAGCAGCAGAATTGTTAAAAGCACATGTTGGGAGTTCTGCTTCCATCAGAACAGTATAAAGAACTTCATGGACCAACTCCCCGGTTCCTTGTGCCAAGCAGCAAGAAGATGAGTCAACATTTGGTATGGGTAACTGACCCTGATCACCAGGTAGGTACAGAACTGCTGTTAGAATGGGAGCAAAGGAATGCTTTGGACACCTGCATGATCCCTTTGGGAGCTTCTTGGTACTCTTCCCCAGTTAATAAACAATTTTAGGAATATTGCCCAGAGTACAGTGGCAAGGGGCTCAGTCACTTCAGGGATGAGGGTCTAGAGCCTGGAAGGAAAATTTAGTAAAAAATTTGATTAAACTTCCTAGATAGAGATTATAACAGATACGTAAAAACAACCTGGCTTCCCAAGTGGCTCAGTGGTGAAGAATCTGCCTGCCTTCACAGGAGACACAGAATCGAGTCCTGGGTTGGGAAGATCCCCTGGAGAAAGAAAGAGAAACCCACTCCATTATTCTTGTCTGGGAAATCACATGGACAGAGCAACCTGGTGGGCTACAGTCCATGGGTCCTAAGAATCAGACACGACTTAGTGACTAAATAACACTACCTACCATTTGAAACAGTTGAATCCACAAAAGCCAAAATCTGGAGCAATAGAAACAAGTGGGAAAATGAAAAGCCTTGAATTATTGCTGAGAGCTGTCTTTTTTCTTTTCCCTCACAATGAGTTTTCCTGTCTCTCTACTTTGTCCCCACACACCTGGCTTAATTAATCAAGACCAGATGATATGCTATTCTAAATGCACAGAAAAAGGTTTACTTCCAAAATGGACATCTAAAAATCTAGGTTTTAATGGAGTCTTGCAAAAACTGTTTTCTGTATGTTTACTTCTTACAGTATTTTAAATTCCTCTCCTCTACTCACATGAATAAGAAAAAAAATAAGGTGATTCTTCAAGACACAAATACAGAAAATACATCCATATCTGTTATCTATTTCACCTTATTGTCTAACAGCACTGTGAGTTTCTCAGTTGAATGATTTATTGGGATTACTCCTGCCCTCATCTCCATGGGTAGTTCTGATTGTATAAAACAGCTTACATATTTGATACCAGAGAGAGCTTGATTCGAGAAGGCTACAGGCCAGTTAGGGTTACTCAGAAATTTACCTCTTTCCTCAGAGAATAGGAAGTTAAGAGTAATCTTCAAGAGCATGGGTTATGTTACACGGACTCAGATTCAATTCCTGATTCTGATATTTATTATTTGCATGGTATTTTATAAGTTACTCAATTTCTTAAAGTCACTTTCCTCCTCTGTGTGAGAGAGTTAATAATAACAACTGAATTTTAAGAGAGATTATATTAAAGTTTGTTAAAACTGTGGGCACTTCCAAAATGCTTAATAGCTGTTAGCTTTTAAATGCAGTGGAGAAAAACTTCTATGGGGAGACTCCAACACATGGCTATAGATATTCTGAATCAACACCACTGGTTAGAATCACCATTAGACCTGAGCAAGTAGGGTGCTAGCCCAGAGTGCCCCATGCTCTTGCCTTTCTTAAGTGTTTTTTTGTCTCCCTTTATTATGCTTGGGACCAGCTATGATTGGCAGTAGTATCTGGGTAGGGTTCCCTGAGCCCAGACTAAGTACGAGAGCCTGGTTGTCAGATGTACCAAACTCAGAATTTTCCAAGTCCCTCTCCAGTGACTCGGACTGTTTAGCACCTTCATTGTGATCTGGGTTAGATGCCCCAAGCCTTGAGTTCAGTTCAGTTCAGTTCAGTTCAGTTCAGTCGCTCAGTCCTCTGACTCTTTGCAACCCCATGAATCACAGCACGCCAGGCCTCCCTGTCCATCACCAACTCCCAGAGTTCACTCAGACTCATGTCCATCGAGTCAGTGATGCCATCCAGCCATCTCATCCTCTGTCGTCCCCTTCTTCTCCTGCCCCCAATCCCTCCCAGCATCAGAGTCTTTTCCAATGAGTCAACTCTTCACATAAGGTGACCACAGTACTGGAGTTTCAGCTTTAGCATCATTCCTTCCAAAGAAATCCCAGGGCTGATCTCCTTCAGAATGGACTGGTTGGATCTCCTTGCAGTCCAAGGGACTCTCAAGAGTCTTCTCCAACACCACAGTTCAAAAGCATCAATTCTTCGGCACTCAGCCTTCTTCACAGTCCAACTCTCACATCCATACATGACCACAGGAAAAACCATAGCCTTGACTAGACTGACGTTTGTTGGCAAAGTAATGTCTCTGCTTTTGCATATGCTATCTAGGTTGGTCATAACTTTCCTTCCAAGGAGTAAGCGTCTTTTAATTTCATGGCTGCAGTCACCATCTGCAGTGATTTTAGAGTCCCCCAAAATAAAATAGTCTGACACTGTTTCCGCCTTGAACTGCTTCCTATTTCTTCCTTTTAGGTCATTCTGTGGCCCTCTCCTGCAGATGTGGGGTTGACTAGACATTTTAAGAATCTTTGAATTGTGCCTATATAGGGCAGGAGGGTGTCCTGATGGGCAATTCTTCCCATTGGCTGGTGAAATATTTCATTCATGGGATCATGCAAGACTGGTACACTAGAATGATGCTGACAAGCTGATTTGGGGTGACCTCACTTATATTAGACATTGGATCTGTTCAGTCCTAAGAGCTACCAGTGGTCCACTTCTGACCTTTAGGCTTGAGCCCTGTGTGTAGATCTGTCAGTTGGATATTACCCACTTATGTTCCCTCTGGAATGCTGCCTCTAATCTATGGCACTGAGGAGAAGTGGTAGAATCTTTTCCAAAGTGCACTCCTTATTGCTAGGACCCAAGGTAACTCCACCCCCTCCACAGGCTCTGTACCCTGTGTCAAACAGTCCTCTGAGGTAACTAGCTTCACTTACCTCCTCCATGAGGTTTTGAGACCAGTATTCTTCAATGCCAGTGTTGCCCTTCTTGTCTCTGGTTGATGTGGTGACACTGTGTTCCCCTGTATCACTCTTAAGCTGCAAGTGCATGAAAGATGAACATTCTTTGTTCAAATGGAACTGTTCTTACTTAATCCGTGGGCCCCTCCTCTATCTTCTCTTCTGGTGGTGGTATGTGAAAGGCAGGGCTGTGGTCAATAATGAAAGAAATTACACTCCACAAACTCAGAGATTATAGGCTAAAGAGTTCAAGAGAAGACACAAAAGATGTGCTGTTCAATATCTAGACTATAAATTTCTGAAGGATGAACTTAACATGATCAGAACATGAATTATAATTCACATTTCAGCATATCTTGGGTAAGGCTTTCATTTGTAGTTATCTTCAAAGAAGTAAGAGTAATAATTTTTGAAACAATTAATGAGTACCAATATTCATAAATGGTACAATGGTTGATTTAACACTGTGAGTGAAAATGCAACCAACACCTTAAAAATTGTGTTAAAGAACTGAATAGTGAATATATGTATTATTTAAATATATAAGTGTTAGGAAAAACCTATATATAATATTCTATTATTATATATAATGAATATATAGAGAGAATGGGATATATATATATATGTATATATATATATATAATGG
Source organism: Bison bison bison (assembly GCF_000754665.1). NCBI lineage: Eukaryota > Metazoa > Chordata > Mammalia > Artiodactyla > Bovidae > Bison > Bison bison. The sequence continues at coordinate 2,204,547 of NW_011494614.1, read as the reverse complement.
AATACTACTCAGCCATGCTGCTGCTAAGTTGCTTCAGTCGTGTCTGACTCTTAGCGACCCCATGGACTGCAGCCTACCAGGCTCCTCCATCCATGGGATTTTCCGGGCAACAGTACTGGAGTAGGGTGCCATTGCCTTCTCCCACTCAGCCATATAAGAGTGAAATAATGCCATCTGCATGCATGGATGGATTTAGACATTATCTTACTAAGTGAAGACCACATGTTTGCATGTATATATGTTTGTGTGTATGTATATATACACACACACCACATCTTTATCCACTCATCTGCTGATGAACACTTAGACTGCTTACACATCTTGGCCATAGTACTTCTAAGAACATTGGGGGTGCATTATCTTTCTGAATTAGAGTTTTCATCTTTTCTGGATATATGCCCAGGAATGGGATTGCAGTTGGATGTGTGCATGAGAAGTTGCTTCATTTGTGTCCAACTCCTTGCAACCTTATGGACTGTAGAACCGTAGGCTCCTCTGTCCATGAGATTCTCCAGGCAAGAATATTGGAGTTGGTTGCCATGCTCTCCTGCAGGGGATCTTTTGGACCTAGGGATCAATCCCCTGTCTCTTTCTTCTCCTACATTGGCAGGTAGGTTGTTTATATCTAGTGCCACTTGGGAAGCCCCAGGGAAAGCAGGATCATATGGTAACTCAATTTTTAGCTTTTTAAGGAACTTCCATAATGTTTTCCTTAGAGGCCGCAGCAATTTACTTTCCCACCCACAGTGTAGGAGGATTCTCTTTTCCCCACACATTTCAGCATTTATTATTTGTAAGATATTTCGATCATGGCCATTCTGACTGATGTGAGGTGATACTTTAGTATAATTTTGATTTGACTTTCTCTAATAGTAACAATCTTTTCATGTGCCTGTTGGCCATCTGTATATCTTCCTTAAAGAAATATCTATTTAGATCTTCTAATTTTAATGCCTTACCTATCTTTTAATGCTTTCTCTGATCCTCATTCTGTATTTCCTCTCAGTTTTAGATTTTTCTTCCTCTTTAAGATGTTTTTCTCTCAACTCTTGAAAATCCCAAAAGGACACTGACCTACTTCTCCCCCACCATCACTACAGTCAAAAGTCCAACAGTCCAACCTCAGCTATAGATCCCAGATCCATTTCATTCTGCCCATTTTTTCCCCCATTAATAATCAGGTTATTCCCTGGTAGCTCCACAGTAAAGAATCTGCCTGCAATGCGTGAGATTCAGGTTCAATCCCTAGGTTGGGAAGATCCCCTGGAGAAGGGAAGGCTATCCACTCCAGTATTTTTCTTGTCTGGAGAATTCCATGGACAGAGGAGTCTGGCAGGCTAGCAGACTGCATGGGGTCACAAAGAGTCAGACATGACTGAGTGATTAATACTTTCACTTTTTTCCAACACTATTTAAACAAGATCCTCCTCTACCTCTGTCTCTTCCCAAGTTCTGCTCTTACATTAAAAACCATATTGTCCTCAACTAGCCATTCTATAATGGATACCTAGTTAAGTATTCAGATAAAATTTGAGGTCCTTAGAAAGGTACAAAGGGTCTTTTAAAATCTTGCCCAAACCTCCATTTATTGTGTAATTTCTTAATGCTGATCCCATGCTCTTGATACCTCATTCCCATGGTCATCCTCTGAACAGAAAATAAACCTTACATTTTGTACTTCCTGATCCTTTCTCCTTAGAAAACTTTCCTTCATGTTATATACATGGCAAGGTTTACTCACCTTATGATACAGCTGAAAAAGTATTTTTCTGGGACATTTTACCAGGTTCCTTGGGCAAGTTTAACAGCTCCCTCCACCATGCCCCCTACTATTAATCATTTAACATGTTACATGTGGAATTATCTGCTTGTATGTCTGTCATTGTGCTGGACAGTGAGCTTCCTGAAGCCCAAGATTATGTTTTATTCATAACTGTATTTACAGTGCATGAGGAGTGGGTGCTCATTAAATTTATGTATTAATGAACAAATAAATCTCCCAGGGTTCTCACATTCATTTACCAAATCCCTCTTTTCTATTTGCAATTTTTGTATCCTTATTAATATTCTCTGTCTGTTAAAATATTATTCTCTTTATTTTCTCCGATCCTTTGTCCCTGGTTTCCTTTAGCCCTTTGAGCCTATATTTAAGACAGCTGTTTTAAAGGCTTTGTCTCATAATTCTAATTTCTAGGCTTTCTAAGGGAGATCATCTCTTTCAGTCTCTTGTTTATTTCATATGAATGGATTATAATTCCCTGTTTTATCATATCAATTATACTTTTTACTGAAAACTGAACATTTTACATATTATAATGTAGTAACTGTGAAAATCAGATTCTCCCCGCCCTCCCCTCAGGTTTTGCTGTTGTGGTATTTTATGATCTACAAATCATCCATTTTTAAACTTTTCAAACTATTTTTACAAAAACTGTATTCTTTGATGCATGTGCCACAGAAATCTCTTTTCCATTATTTCAGTGTTATCTCAGTCAGGCAGTGTACTGACATATTTCTTTACTTTTACTCAATTTATTTAAACTAAAATCCAAAAAACAGTTCACTCATTCTCCCACCTCTTTCCAATCCCCAGCCTCTTGTAACCACCAAATCTGTTCTCTTTATCTATGAACTTGATATTTCTGTGTTTGTTCTTTTCTTAGATTCTACATTGTCCTATAGACATAACTATTTTCAAAAGTACTCATGAAAAATTATTAATGTACAATTAAAAAAGATACACATGAAAGTTGAAAGAAACAAAAATGACTGAATATTTTATAAAATTGCATAAGTCAAATATTTTAAAATCACAGCTATTCTTGAAAGGCAGTTAAACTCTCATTGAACCTGCTTTACTGGATCTTTACCATAATACTAAATGAGACTTGAGAGGACTGAAGTTTATAAGGAAACCCACAAGAAGAGAAGGAAACTAAATTCTAGATGAAAATACAATTAAAATGCTAGAGTAAAAAGTATAAAAAACCTATCATAAATCAAGCCAGAAGATAAATCTGGTCATACATGAATATTAGTACTTAGAGTAAGCAGTGATTTAGAAACCAGAAAGATATTTTTTAAAAGTTGGAGATGAAATAAAGAAGTTGGACAAAGGTCTAACAAATATTAAATAATCCATAGGAACCAAAAGAGTAAGGTGAAGCAGCAAACACCATAAATTTAATGCTCAAATATCAAGATATCCTCACATTTAATGAAAAAATTCTGGCCTCAGTTTTTAAGCTCTTCTAAGACAGAGCCATCTCTGAACGTATAGGTGAGTGGGTGCTCTGATTAGAAAGATAAATTTAAGTAACTGCCAAAGTAGCCTTCAGTTCAGTTCGGTTCAGTCACTCAGTTGTGTCCGACTCTTTGTGACTCCATGAATCATGGCATGCCAGGCCTCCCTGTCCATCGCCAACTCCCGGAGTTCACTCAAACTCATGTCCATCGAGTCGGTGATGCCATCCAGCCATCTCTGTCATCCCCTTCTCCTTCTGCCCCCAATCCCTCTCAGCATCAGGGTCTTTTCCAACGAGTCAGTTCTTCGCATCAGGTGGCCAAAGTATTGGAGTTTCAGCTTCAGCATCAGTCCTTCCAATGAACATTCAGAACTGATCTCCTTTAGGATGGACTGGTTGGATCCTTTTCTACACCAGGGACTCACAAGAGTCTTCTCCAACACCACAGTTCAAAAGCATCAATCCTTCATTGCTCAGCTTTCTTCACAGTCCAACTCTCACATCCATGCATGACCACTGGGAAAATCATAGCCTTGACTAGATGGACCTTTGTTGGCAAAGTAATGTCTCTGCTTTTGAATATGCTATCTAGATTGGTCATAACTTTCCTTCCAAGGAGCAAGCGTCTTTTAATTTCATGGCTGCAATCACCATCTGCAGTGATTTTGGAGCCCCAAAAAATAAAGTTTGACACTGTTTCCACTGTTTCCCCATCTATTTCCCATGAAGTGATGGGACCAGATGCCATGATATTAGTTTTCTGAATGTTGAGCTTTAAGCCAATTTTTTCACTCTCCTCTTTCACTTTCGTCAAGAGGCTTTTTAGTTCTTCTGCACTTTGTGCCATAAGGGTGGTGTCATCTGCATATCTGAGGTTATTGATGTTTCTCCCAGCAATCTTGATTCCAGCTTGTGCTTCCTCCAGCCCAGCGTTTCTCATGATGTACTCTGCATAGAAGTTAAATAAACAGGGTGACACTGTATAGCCTTGATGTACTCCTTTTTCTATTTGGAACCAGTCTGTTGTTCCATGTCCAGTTCTAACTGTTGCTTCCTGACCTGCATATAGGTTTCTCAAGAGGCAGGTCAGGTGGTCTGGTATTCCCATCTCTTTCAGAATTTTCCACAGTTTATTGTGATCCACACAGTCAAAGGCTTTGGCATAGTCAATAAAGCAGAAATAGATGTTTTTCTGGAACTCTCTGGCTTTTTCAGAGATCCAGCAGATGTTGGCAATTGATCTCTGGTTCCTCTGCCTCTTCTAAAACCAGCTTGAACACCTGGAAGTTTACAGTTCACGTACTGCTGAAGCCTGGCTTGGAGAATTTTGAATATTACTTTACTAGCTTGTGAGATGAGTGCAATTATGTGGTAGTTTGAACATTCTTTGGCATTCCCTTTCTTTGGGATTGGAATGAAAACTGGCCTTTTCCAGTCCTGTGGCCACTGCTGAGTTTCCCAAAGTTGCTGTCATATTGAGTGCAGCACTTTCAGAGGGCATCAGAAGGCAGACACACTGAAACCATAATCACAGAAAACTAACCAATCTGATCACACAGACCACAGCCTTGTCTAACTCAGTGAAACTAAGCCATGCTCTGTGGGGCCACCCAAGATGGGAGGGTCATGGTGGAGAGGTCTGACATAATGTAGTCCACTGGAGAAGGGAATGGCAAACCACTTCAATATTCTTGCCTTGAGAACCCCATGAACAGTATGAAAAGGCAAAATGATAGGATACTGAAAGGGGAACTCCCTGGGTTGGTAGGTGCCCAATATGCTACTGAAGATCAGTGGAGAAATAACTCCAGAAAGAATGAGGGGATGTAGCCAAAGCAAAAACAATACCCAGTTGTGGATGTGACTGGTGATAGAGGCAAGGTCCGATGCTATAAAGAGCAATATTGCATAGGAACCTGGAATGTCAGGTCCATGAATCAAGGCAAACTGGAAGTGGTCAAACAGGAGATGACAAGAATGAACGTCGACATTCTAGGAATCAGCCAACTAAAATGGACTGGAATGGGTGAATTTAACTCAGGTGACCATTAAATCTACTACTGCAGGCAGGAATCCCTTAGAAGAAATGGAGTAGCCATCATGGTCAATAAAAGAGTCCGAAATGCAGTACTTGGATGCAATCTCAAAATCAACAGAATAATCTCTGTTCATTTCCAAGGCAAACCATTCAATATCACAGTAATCTGAGTCTATGCCCCAACCAGTAAGGCTGAATAGGTTGAATTTGAATGATTCTATGAAGACCCACAAGACCTTTTAGAACTAACACCCAAAAAAGATCCCCTAAATCATTTTAGGGGATTGGAATGTAAAAGTAGGGAGTCGAGAAGCACCTGGACTAACAGGCAAATTTGGTCTTGGAGTATGGAATGAAGCAAGGCAAAGGCTAATTGAGGTTTTCAAGAGAACACTCTGGTCATAGCAAACACCCTCTTCCAACAACACAAGAGAAGACTCTACACATGGACATCACCAGATGATCAATATTGAAATCAGATTGATCAACACCAAAATCAGATTGATTATATTCTTTGCAGCCAAAGTTGGAGAAGCTCTATACAGTCAGCAAAAATAAGACCAGGAGTTGACTGTGGCTCAGATCATGAACTCCTTATTGCCAAATTCAGACTTAAATTGAAGAAAGTGGAGAAACCACTAGACCATTCAGGCATGACCTAAATCAAATCCTTTATGATTATACAATGGAAGTGAGAAATAGATTTAAGGGACTAGATGTGATAGAGTGCCTAATGAACTATGGACAGAGGTTCGTGACATTGTACAGGAGACAAGGATCAAGACCATCCCCATGGAAAAGAAATGCAAAAAAGCAATAGCTGTCTGAGGAGGCCTTACAAATAGCTGTGAAAAGAAGAAAAACAAAAAGCGAAGGAGAAAAGGAAAGATATAAGCATCTGAATGCAGAGTTCCAAAGAATAGCAAGGAGAGATAAGAAAGCCTTCCTCAGAGATCAAGGCAAAGAAATAGAGGAAAACAACAGAATGGGAAAGACTAGAGATCTCTTTAAGAAAATTAGCGATACCAAGGGAACACTTCATGCAAAGATGGGCTCGATAAAGGACAGAAATGGTATGGACCTAACAGAAGCAGAAGATATTAAGAAGAGGTGGCAAGAATACACAGAAGAACTGTACAAAAAAGATCTGCATGACCCAGATAATCATGATGGTGTGATCACTGACCTAGAGCCAGACATCCCTGAATGTGAAGTCAAGTGGGCCTTAGAAAGCATCTCTAAGAGCAAAGCTAGTGGAGGTGATGGAATTCCAGTTGAGCTATTTCAAATCCTGAAAGCCTTAAACAGTAGTAAAGGAGTCATTTCATTTTTAAAATCTCGAGCCTCCACATTAAGGTAGTTCAGAAAATTCACAGTCTCATGGTGGTTTAATTGCTAAGTCATTTCCAACTTTTGCAACACCATAGGCTGGCTATAGCCTGTCAGGCTCCTATGTCCATGGGATTCTCCAGGAAAGAATACTGGATTGGGTTGCCATTTCCTCTCCATGGGATCTTCCTGATCCAGGAATAGAACCTGGATCTCCTGCTTTGTAGGTAGATTCTTTACCGACTGAGCTACAAGGGAATCTTGATAGTCTATATTTAAAGTTCTCATGCATTGTAATTTTAGCGTAGTTGTGATATTTCAGTTGCCAGTATTTGTATACCTATTTTTACTACATATTTGATGTGGTGTATGTTTGAGATATCCGAGTAGACATCCTCAAACATACACCATATCAAATATGTAGTAAAAATAGGTATACAAATACTGGCAACTGAAATATCACCACTACGCTAAAATTACAATGCATGAGAACTTTAAATATAGAATGGAAAAAGTGAGCAGGGATAAAGATAGATCCTGGGAATATAAAACAGGTAAGGTACCTGAGTCAGAGAGTCATATAAGATAATCATGACTTAGTTCATCATGAGAGATGGCAAGCTGGAGTCAAGGTTGCTGTGAAAGTTAGGAGATGGAGGGTGGTACGGTAGAGTTTCTCATTCATAGAAGGAGAAGGAAAAGAAGATATGTTTGGAAATCTGCTTATAGGAAAACTGAGGACCTAAGGAGGTGAAAGCACTCTGACTCATGATCTGTAACTGAAGAAAGAGTGAGTAATAATTCAGCCAGGGACAGTGCCCTTAGTCATCATTTTAAGTAGTGGCTCTGGGTTGAGAAATCTTGGGTCTGTGCCACCACAATCTGCCAGGCTGGGGCAGGTACACAGAGGGAAGGGAGTGGAATATAAAAACAACCCCCCAAATAAACAACTTTGCACACAAAATGAGCCTACCAGTGGAATATTACAAAACACTACAAGAAATCTAATCATAAGAAAGACAACATTCATGCCAATTAGCATGGCTATGTTATAAAAACAAACAAACAAGTTATTATCAAAGAGAGAATGGTTATGAGAGAATAGAACACTTGCGTATTGCTATTGGGAATGTAAAATAGGGCAGCTACTTTGAAAAACAGTATGGCAGGCCTTCAAAAACTTAAAAGTAGAATTACTATATAATACAGCACTTTCACTTCTGGACATACATACTGAAAACAATTGAAATCAAGGATTCAAACAGATTTGTGTATATTCATGTTCAAATCAGCATTATTTGCAACACTCAAGAGTGGAAGCAATCCAAGTGCTCGTTAACATTTAAATGAATAAACCAAATGCAGTGTACACACACACACACAGAGGAACATTTTTCAGCTTTTAAAGGGAAGGAAATTCTGACACATACATACTATAACACAGATGAAACTTGAGGATGTTATGTTAAGTGAAATAAGCTAATCATAAAAGGATAGCTACTATGTAATTACATTTATATGAGGTACTAGGCTGGTAAATTTATAGAGACAGAAAGTAGAATAGTGGCCAGGGGCTAGAGGGAAGGGGGAATGAGAAGTTGGTATTTTATGACTACAGAGTTTTGCAAAGAAAAAAACAAAATTCTGAAGATGGATGACAGTGATAGCTGTGCAACACTGTGAATGTACTTAATGAAACTAAATTTTATGCTTTAAAATACTTAAAATGGTAAATATAGTTTATACATTTTGCCATGATAAAGACAGAAAAAATAGCAAACTAACTTAAATAAAATAAGATTGTCATTCTAAATAAAATATTTAAGCATCTGATAAAAGTATAAAATGAGAATAATGAAAATGCTGACACAAATGTCTGATAGGAATATACTGTATTTGATGTTGATAGGATCCAAGGTCTGTAACACCATGCTTGATAGATGACAGACAGATAGACATAACCCTCGTACACACCACCTCATTGTATGAGTGGCTGCTGAATTTCTAGAATCACTTCCACATGGAATGCAAAAAGAAGGCAGGAAGAGGTAACAGGCTTTCTTCATTAGACATTCCATTTTAACCAGAAATAGAAAGCCTCCTTAAATATTATCCTGATATACTGCTCTCTTCATGACTAACACAATGCTCAATTTTACATTATTCACCCACCAAAGAGGATGCAGTGATCCCAACTGGCTTAGATCAAGCAGAATTTGTTATCTCAAGATGGAAAGGTGCTTAGCCTTCTGCCCTCTACCGTCCCCTCTACACTTTCAGGAAAAATCAATGCTATGTTTGTTTTTAAGAAAAGGGGAAATGGCTCTTAATATGTATAAATAAACTCTGAAACATTTAGCAGGAAGAAAAATGAACCAAAAGGAAAGTTGTAGGGTACAGGAAAAACAGACAGAAGTGGTATGGAACTAACAGAAGCAGAAGATATTAAAAAGAGGTGGCAGGAATACACAGAAGAACTACACCAAAAAAAGTCTTAATGATCTGAATAACCATGATGGTATAATCACTCACTTAAAGCCAGACATTCTGGAATATGAAGTCAAATGGGCTTTAGGAAGTATTACTATGAACAAAGCCAGTGGGGCTGATGGAATTACTGCTGAGCTATTTCAAATCCTAAAAGATGATGCCATTAAAGTGCTGCACTCAATATGCCAGCAAATTTGGAAAACTCAGCAGTGGCCACAGGACTGGAAAAGGTCAGTTTTCATATTAAACCCAAAGAAGGGCAATGCCAAAGAATGTTCAGACTACTGTAAAATTTCACTTATCTCACATGCTAGCAAGGTAATGCTCAAAATCCTACAAGCTAGGCTTCAATAGTACATGAACTGAGAACTTCCAGATGCACAAAATGGATTTAGAAAAGGCAGAAGAGCCAGAGGTCAAATTGACAACATCTATTGGTTCATACAAAAGCAAGGGGAATGCCAGAAAAACATATACTTCCAATTCACTGACTATGCTAAAGCCTTTGACTGTGTGGATCATAACAAACTGTGGAAAATTCTTAGAGATGGGAATAGCAGACCACCTACCTGTCTCATGAGAAACCTGTATGTGGGTCAAGAAGCAACAGTTAGGACCAGACATGAAACAATGAACTGGTTCTAAATTGGGAAAGGAGTACGTCAAGGCTATATATTGTCACCCTGCTTATTAAACCGAAGAGTACATCATGTGAAATGCTGGGCTGGATGAAGCTCAAGCTGGAATCAAGATTTCTGGGAGATATATCAATAACTTCAAATATGCAGATGACACCACTCTAATGGCAGAAAGCAAAGAACTAAAGAGCATATTGATGACAGTGAAAGAGGAGAGTGAAAAAATTAATTTTCACTCAACATTCAGAAAACTAAGATCATGGCATCTGGTCCCATCACTTCATGACAAATAGACGGGGAAAAAAATGGAAACAGTGACAAACTTTATTTTCGTGGGCTCCAAAATCACTGTGGACAGTGACTACAGCCATGAAATTAAAAGATGCCTGCTCTTTGGAAGAAAAGCTATGACCAACCTAGACAGCATATTAAAAAGCAGAGACATCACTTTCCTGATAAAGGTCTGTCTAGTCAAAGCTATGGTTTTTTCCAGTAGTCATGTATGGATGTGAGAGTTGAACCACAAAGAAGGCTGAGTGCCAAACAAGTGATGCCTTCAAACTATGGTGCTAGAGAAAACTCTTGAGAATCTTTTGGACAGCAAGGAGATCAACCAGTCAATCCTAAAGGAAATCAATCCTGAATGTTCATTGGAAAGACTGATGCTGAAGTTGAAGCTCCAATACTTTAGCCACCTAATGTGAAGAACTGACTCATTATTAAAGACCCTGATGCTGGGAACGATTGAAGGCAGGAGGAGAAGTGGATGACAGAGGATGAGATGGTTGGATGGCATCACTGATTCAATGGACATGAGCTTGAGTAAATTCCAGAAGTTAGTGAAGGACAGGGAAGGCTGGTGTGCGCAGTCCCTGGAGTTACAAAGAGTCAGACACAGCTGAGTGACTGAACAACAACAGAAATAACAGTGAGTAAAGACAATGATAAATTATATTGGTAAATCAAGTATTTTGTTTTAAAAAAATCTACTTGGTAGTGTTTGCTTACAAAAATAAATGAATAAATAGCTTGAATACTTTATAACAGGATAATAAAGGGCTTATTGACTGGTAAGTTAAAATATGGTAGGGTCCTTTTTCATCTTCAGGGGAAAGACTGAATTATTGTATTACGATTTGGTTAGAAAAATGTTAATGTTTTCTAAGAATTTAAGAATGGAATCTACTGATTTCAAATGAGCAAAGAAAAAACAAACAAATCTGTCTTTAGAAAACTCTGTCATTTCAAAGAAGCCCTAAAGGGACTTCCCAGGTGGTCCAGTGGTTAAGAATCTGTCTTCCAATACAGGAAATGCAGCTTCAATCCTTGGTTAGGGAACTAAGATCCTACATGCCGCAGGGCAACTAAGCCTGCGCTCTGAAGCCCATGTGCTGCAACAGAGAGCCCATGTGCCACAGCTGAGGCCTGACACAGCCAAAAATAAATAGAATGATAGATAAATTAAAAGTTAAAATGAAAACAAAGAAGCACTAACAGCAGGAAAAAAAGAAACAAGAACAAAAAGGAAAACTGACAAGAAATTTACCTATTAAAAGGGAAAGATTATCATCTTGGATAAATTTTAAAATCCACTTGTAGTCATCCATAAGAGAGAAAAAAGATGAAAAGAATAAAGCCATACTTGTATTCCACTCTCAATATGAAATTAAATACTGTTGATAGAACTGAAAACTTTTTACAGAATTTGCTTTGACAGCATGCTCCTCGACAATCCACCCTCTCCTGAAATATTCATTCAACCTCTCTTTATATTTTTATGGACTTATATTTGTATGACTGCATCCCTGAACAATATATTTATTATTTTAAACTTAATATGGATGGGAATACTATATCAAGTCTTCTACAACAGCTTGCATCAACATTATATTTGTGAGATTCACATATATGGGTTTTTTCATTGTTGCTGATGAATAGTATTCTATTGATTTAAAACATAATTTTTCATGCTGAATATTTAGGGGATTTTTCTTCAAGTTTTTGCAATAAATGCTGCTATAAGTTTTCTTGTACAAATTTCCTTGCTCACATAAGATGCTAACAATAACCCTGTGTACGAGACAGCAAAAGAGACACTGATGTATAGAACAGTCTTATGGACTCTGTTGCAGAGGGAGAGGGTGGGAAGATTTGGGAGAATGGCATTGAAACATGTATAATATCATGTATGAAACAAGTTGCCAGTCCAGGTTCGATGCACGATACTGGATGCTTGGGGCTAGTGCACTGGGACGACCCAGAGGGATGGTATGGGGAGGGAGGAGGGAGGAGGGTTCAGGATGGGGAACACATGTATACCTGTGGTGGATTCATTTTGATATTTGGCAAAACTAATACAATTTGTAAAGTTTAAAAATAAAATAAAATTAAAAAATTAAAAAAAAAAGAAGTTTACTGGAGCATATACCAAAGAGTGAAATTGTTGGTTTATGACACACATTTATACACTCAGCTTTACTACATGTCATCAAATTGTGCTCCAATGTAGATATCCCAGATTATGTCCCACCACCAGCAATGAGAATTCCCATTAATTTGCATTCCCACTAATTTGATATTGCAAAACTGCTTAGTATTTATCAAACTTATTGGTGTGAAATAGTTTCTAGTTGTGATTTTTATTTGCATTTTCTTGTATTTCAATGAGTTTGAGAATCTTTTATGCTATGTTTATTGGCCAGTTGGTTTTTCTACTTTATGAATTTCCTTTTCATATCTTTTGTCCATTTTCTCTTTGGTTTGTGACTGTGTATATTTTCCTTTAGTAAGAAATCACTATATATTCTGAATGATAATTCTTTGTGGAATTTATGCACTTTGAATACATTTTCTGTTATTTTTTCACTTTCCTTGTGAGATCAAAACTTCTTAGTATTAGCATCATCTAGTTTGCCAATCTTTCCTTGAATAAGATATTCTTTTAGAGTCTTAAAATTCTTCCTTAGATCAAGATCATGAAGACAAGTTTGTAATATTTTTTTCAAAATGGCTAAGTTTTGGTGTGTTACATTTAGGTTCTTTGATACACCTGCAGCAATAGTCAATGCAAAATTCTTAGTTAGGCAGATATTATGAGCACAGAAGAAAAGTCTGTTGGGGAATAGTCTTCTCCAGTATCTTACTGATTTGTGTCCAAGGCCCTGAAGCTTTTTGTGATTTGCTCTCCCCTTTCTTATACAGGGTTACTTCCTATGGCAAGCACACTTCTGGAGCTCTTGGTTATTGTTCAAAATTTTGCTCCCTCATAAACCTACATCCCTTCTCTCTGTTCACCTCTGGTAACTGACCGCTCATAAGACCCTCTTTTCTCAGGACAATCCATTGTACTAACTTTCTAGGAAAGACTTCACTCAGGGATTTCTGATCTTGCCTATAGGGTGACCTATTCAGTAGTTTTATCCATCAAATTAAAAAAAAGAAAAGAGGAAAGTAAACTCATTAGTTTAAACTCTAGGTTAAAGTGATGTGCTCCACTCTGAAACCATGGATGCTTTGACCAGCTAATAAATATGTATTACTTACTTTCAGTCAATCCACAGTTTAATGAATCTTATTTTTATGTTATGTTTATATATGTATGTGCTCAGTGGTGTCTGACTCTTTGCAACTCTATAGACTGTAGCCCACCAGGCTGCTCTGTCCATGGAATTTTTCAGGCAAGAATACTGGAGGGGGTTTCCATTTCCTTCTCCTGGGGGATCTTCCTGACCCAGGGATCAAACCCATATCTCCTATGTCTCCTGCTTTGGCTGCTGGATTTGGGGTTGCAAAGAGTCGGACATGACTGAGCAACTAATCCACAACCACCACCATATATATATTTTCTTTTATTTATATATGTTATGGGCTTCCCAGATGGCCCTAGTGGTAAAGAACCCACCTTCCAATGCAGGAGACATAGGGATGTGAGTTCGATCCCTGGGTGGGGAAGATCCCCTGGATGAGGTTACAGCAACCCATTCCAATATTCTTGCCTAGAGAATCCCATTGACACAGGAGCCTGGCAGGCTATAGTCTACAGGGTCACAGAGAATCAGACATCACTGAAGCAACTTAGTACATGCACATGCATGTTTATATATATATATATATATATATATA
>NW_011494614.1:2189027-2190585 GCF_000754665.1 Bison bison bison | reverse complement strand
GGGTTGGGAAGATCCCGTAGAGAAGGGAATGGCTACCCACTCCAGTATCCTTGCCTAGAGAATTCCATGAAAAGAGAAGCCTGGCAGACTACAGTTCATGGGGTCATAAAGAATATTATATCTTATATTTATGTTATTTACCAAATATATAAATATTAACATGGACAAAAATCCCTGTTGGAATGTTGAGTTCCATCTTTAAAACTAAATTTTGTTATAGATAGTAAAAAATACAGTTCCTAAATTGAGCTCCCCCAAATTGATGTGCTTCCTTTTTCTCTCTTACTTGCCAGGAGTTCAGTACTGGGGTTCCCTTGGCTCCCTCATGAAAGTTCATCACCATTAGAGGAGTCCTCATGTTGTTGAGGGCTTTGTGTCATGAACACAGAGGTTAATATGACACCCATGTTCTTCATGTTACAAGTCAAGGCGACTTTGTCACAGTCAAACCAGGTCATTGGAAATACTGGGGTTAGAATCCCTGGTTTTACCAAGTCAGCTCAGCTTAATTTATGCCTTTTTATTACCAGCCAGGAAAAGGGAGTTGAAAAATTTCTCAATTCTTTTTACTCAAATGAAAAAAAAAAAAAAAAATCAGGCATTCTAGAGAGGGTAAGGAGTCAAGATGTGAAACTTTGAGATAAATACAGTAAGCTGATTTTCAATGAATTCTAGGTGCTTACAAGTCAGAGAATGAGGAAAATTTATACAATTTAGGAATATCTTCTAGGAAGAGAAACGCATTTTGTGTTCACTTTATAACACAGGAGGAGACTCTACACATGGACATCACCAGATGGTCAACACCAAAATCAGATTGATTATATCCTTTGAGCCAAAGATGGAGACGCTCTATACAGTCAGCAAAAACAAGACCGAGAGCTGACTGTGGCTCAGACCATGAACTCCTTATTGCCAAATTCAGACTTAAATTGAAGAAAGTGGGGAAAACCACTAGACCATTCAGGTATGACCTAAATCAAATCCCTTATGACTATACAGTGGAAGTGAGAAATAGATTTAAGGGACTAGATCTGATAAACAGAGTGCCTAATGAACTATGGACAGAGGTTTGTGACATTGTATAGGAGACAGGGAGCAAGACCATCCCCATGGAAAAGAAATGCAAAACAGCAAAATGGCTGTCTGAGGAGGCCTTACAAATAGCTGTGAAAACAAGAGAAGTCCAAAGAATAGCAAGGAGAGATAAGAAAGCCTTCCTCAGTGAGCAATGTAAAGAAATAGAGGAAAACAACAGAATGGGAAAGACTAAAGATCATTCAAGAAAATTAGAGATACTAAGGGAATATTTCATGCAAAGATGAGCTTGATAAAGGACAGAAATTGTATGAACCTAACAGAAGCAGAAGATATTAAGAAGAGGTGGTGAGAATACACAGAAGAACTATACAAAAAAGATCTTCACGACCCAGATAATCATGAAGGTGTGATCACTCACCTAGAGCTGGACATCCTGGAAGGTGAAGTCAGGTGGGCCTTAGAAAGCATCACTATGAACAAAGCTAGTGGAGGTGATGGAATTCCAGTTGAGCTATTT
>NW_011494614.1:2150908-2188820 GCF_000754665.1 Bison bison bison | reverse complement strand
ATGCTCAAACTACTGCACAATTGCACTCATCTCACATGCTAGTAAAGTAATGCTCAAAATTCTCCAAGCCAGGCTTTAGCAATACGTGAACCATGAACTTCCAGATGTTCAAGCTGATTTTAGAAAAGGCAGAGGAACCAGAGATCAAATTGCCAACATCTGCTGGATCATCGAAAAGCGAGTGTTCCAGAAAAGCATCTATTTCTGCTTTATTGACTATGCCAAAGCCTTTGACTGTGGATCACTAGACACCGTGGAAAATTCTGAAAGAGATGGGAACACCAGACCACCTGACCTGACTCTTGAGAAACCTGTATGCAGGTCAGGAAGCAACAGTTAGAACTGGACATGCAACAGACTGGTTCCAAATAGGAAAAGGAGTACATCAAGGCTGTATATTGTCACCCTGCTTATTTAACTTCTATGCAGAGTACATCATAAGAAACGCTGGGCTGGAGGAAGCACAAGCTGGAATCAAGATTGCCAGGGGAAATATCAATAACCTCAGATGTGCAGATGATACCACCCTTATGGCAGAAAGTGAAGAACTAAAGAGCCTGTTGATGAAAGTTAAAGAAGAGAGTTAAAATGTTGGCTTAAAGCTCAACATTCAGAAAACTAAGATCATGGCATCTGGGTCCCATCACTTCATGGAAATAGATGGGGAAACAGTGGAAACAGTGTCAGACTTTATTTTTTTGGGCTCCAAAATCACTGCAGATGGTGATTGTAGCCATGAAGTTAAAAGATGCTTGCTCCTTGGAAGGAAAGTTATGACCAACCTAGACAGCATATTAAAAAGCAGAGACATTTCTTTCCTAACGAAGTTCTGTCTAGTCAAGGCTATGGTTTTTCCTGTAGTCATGTATGGATGTGAGAGTTGGACTATAAAGAAAGCTGAGCAATGAAGAATTGAGGCTTTTGAACTGTGGAATTGGAGAAGATCCTTGAGAGTCCCTTGGACCGCAAGGAGATCCAACCAGTCCATTCTAAGAGAGATCAGTCTTGGGTGTTCATTGGAGGGACTGATGTTGAAGCTGAAACGCCAATACTTTGGCTACCTGATGCGGAGAGCTGACTCATTTGAAAAGACCCTGATGCTGGGAAAGTTGAGGGCAGAAGGAGAAGGGGACGACAGAGGATGAGATGGTTGGATGGCATCATCGACTCAATGGACATGGGTTTGGGTGGACTCCTGGAGTTGGTGATGGACAAGGAAGCCTGGCGTGCTGAGGTTCATGGGGTTGCAAAGGGTCCTACATGACCGAGAGACTGAACTGAACTATATTCCCTCATCCTTTGCACCTCTTACAATTCATTTTTACTAATTAAATTCCAGGAATCAGAAAAAAAATAAAAGTTGGGTGGAGATACTTGGAAGACAATATCATAAGCGAATCAGAAAGAATCATGTAGGAAAAAATACGGCTCCCGAAGAGGTAGGATATAAACTGAAGCTGTTTTCTTAATTGGCCTGAAGAAATCTCTTAGATCCTAGAAGAACTTCCTAGAAGTAAAGATAAAAGACAGTTTTGTTACTGCATCTGTGAGGATAATATCTGATGAGGTGATAATAGAGGGGTGAAAATGATGGTTTTATGTAAAATAAACAAAAATGAGGCTGAACAGCGAACTAACTGTCAGGATGTAAACACCTAGTCATATTGAAAACAGTTTCTGTTGAAAGAAAACTGATAAATATCCACATGTCTGAATCTTCAGAAGATTTTGGATTATAAACTGAATTAACATCTTGAATGCTGAAGGGATCATTTATAATATTTTGATTGAGCTAAATTTTCAATGAAGTCAGATTTTTAAAAAACTATCTATTTGGTGATTTGGTCCACAAATTACAAATATATATGATAACTTACATTGAAAAAAAAAAAGAAAATGAAGCAAATAAAAAGAGTAATAAATATAAATGTTATCACTTCATAATAGTTTATAATATTCAGATGTAAAACATATGGTTAAGGTGTAGCAATTCTCTTTAACTTGAAATTTTAAAAATCTCTCTATAGCATACACACAATATATGCTATGAATGAAATACACATTTACTTAAATGTTTAGAGGAGCCCCCTGTTACAGATAAGAAAAGCTGCTTATACATATGCAACTGTTTCAGATGATATTTGTAAAACATTTTCTAAGATAGGCAGATGGAAATACTTTACTACTATGGCATTTCACCATGACAAGGGAGACACTCTTGCAAAGAATATCAAATCCATCTTATCTTTTTATTGTTTAAAAATCAAAATATTAAAAGTCTATTAGATGTGTCCTTGGTTCAATTTGTGCTTTAACTGGTCTACAAGACATTTTTCAGAGATCAAATTATTGAAAACAGAGAGCATATTGCAAGTGAATAACACTTTCTACTAAAAAAAAATTCTCAAATATCTGGTATAATGTTCTGTAGTCTTTATGGATATATGTTCTATTAAACTTTAAATTAAGTTTGAGTATTTAAACTCTACTTTATGATTTTTATCATAAAAGTAAATGTGGACTTCCCTGGTGGCTCAGACAGTAAAGTGTCTGCCTACAATGTGGGAGACCCGGGTTCGATCACTGGGTTGGGAAGATGCTCTGGAGAAGGAAACGGTGACCCACTCCAGTATTCTTGCCTAGAAAATCCCATGGATGGAGGAATCTGGTAGGCTACAGTTCATGGGGTCACAGAGTCGGATACAACTGAGCGACTTCACTTCACTTATGATTTTTATAATAAAAATGAAGCATAGTACCAGAGACATATTATCCTTGAAAAAAATTTGATTCTTTTAACAAAGAAATTTAGAAAGTGAGTAGTCAATTATATAAGCTAATTATGAGAACATTACGGAAAAGTTTATCACTTTCCATACATTCTCCTCAGTCTTTTGTAAGCATTTTTTTTTTTTCTTGGCAAAGACCGTGAACTCACAGTCATTAACTAAAACACAAGCCATTTTTTCTTTAATACATAATCTATTTTTGGAATATTTAAATAAAGGAATCAGTTTAGCAGTCATCAGGTCAAACTCTAGTGCTTTTCACCAAAACCCTCTGTGGTTTAAAGTCACTTTTCATAGTAAGGTTAAAAAAATGACATACATTAGTAAACCCCTAAATTCTTAAGTTTTGCTAACTTTTTTTAAATTATATATGCTTAAAATGTTATACCTCTAGGGCTTGTGAGTGCCTTATTAGCTTACTCTCAAGTTTCCATATTTATCTTAAAGTGTTAAGAAATAAGCTTGATAGTATTTTAATTACGCTGTAAGAAAAATAATATGTTACAAATAATGGTCATTAATAAACTCAGAATAATCTTACTAGTTATTCAACATTACACTAATCATAGTTCAGAACTTGCAATTGTTAATATACTATAACTTTTATGGTACATAAACTAAGATGTGTCACTAAAATTGTAAGTCCTTGTATCACAAAAATGGGACTGAAATCTTAACTTCATTAGCTTTTTCAAACTTCTTTAAATTAATCAGCTTTCAGCATTCATTCAGCTTTTTCTATTGCTAGCTAAATGTCAATATATTGTTGTATTTATAATATGCTAGGGTATAATGGCACCCCACTCCAGTACTCTTGCCTGGAAAATCCCATGGACGGAGGAGTCTGGTAGGCTGCAGTCCATGGGGTTGTAAAGAGCTGGACATGACTGAGTGACTTCACTTTCACTTTTCACTTTCACGCATTGGAGAAGGAAATGGCAACCCACTCCAGTGTTCTTGCCTGGAGAATCCCAGGGACGGCAGAGCCTGGTGGGCTGCCATCTATGGGGTTGCACAGAGTTGGACGCAACTGAAGCGACTTAGCAGCAGGGTATAATAGTTGTATTTAATTTTAATTGAATAATTTCTATCAAATTATATATTATGAGACGTATATTGCACGTATGTATAATATACAATACACAAATATAATTTGATAAACATTATTCATGGTAATTGCTACTTTATACTTTAGTTTATTATATATACACATGTTCAATCAGTACAAATTATGTTTTATAGAATAGCTTACACTTTTAGATTTTTTCAGGCATTTCCACAGTTAAGTGCCTTCAAGTTATCAAAATTAGGAGATTTTTAATGGGTAATATAAATAAAATATAAGTGAAAAAGAAGAATGCCAATATATTTTTCTAATAAATTACACATAAGCATGTAGTATGTTAAAACTGATTGGAGTTTTTTTGATAGTTTAAGTCAGAAACTCCCTCCTCAGTCTTTTCTGATTACTACAAAATAGTTTTCTGTTAATAAACAAGAAATTTAAAGTAGAAAGAACATATAATGAAAACTAATAGATTATAAATTAGAGTATCAGTTCAGTTCAGTTCAGTCGCTCAGTCGTGTCCGACTCTTTGCGACCCCATGAATTGCAGCACGCCAGGCCTCCCTGTCCATCACCAACTCCCGGAGTTCACTCAAACTCATGTCCATTGAGTTGGCAGTGCCATCCAGCCATCTCATCCTCTGTCGTCCCCTTCTCCTGCCCCCAATCCCTCCCAGCGTCAGAGTCTTTTCCAATGAGTCAACTCTTCGCATGAGGTGGCCAAAGTATTGGAGTTTCAGCTTTAGCATCAGTCCTTCCAAAGAGCACCCTGGACCTTTAGGATGGACTGGTTGGATCTCCTTGCAGTCCAAGGGACTCTCAAGAGTCTTCTCCAACACCACAGTTCAAAAGCATCAATTCTTCGATGCTCAGCTTTCTTCACAGTCCAACTCTCACATCCATACATAAATAAAGTATAAAAGAAAATAAAGTATAAAAAGATATCCTTTTATTTATAACAGCTTATAGCTAAAATAATTTTACAGAGCTATGAAAAATTAATAATTTCTATTTTAAGAAGTATCAGGTACTTAGAATAAAATGGAGAACTAATTTGTTCTATGCTCTTCTGCAATACTACAAATAATATGAGCTTATAATTTGACAAACAATAACTCAATCTACATAGTTTCTATCTACTAATTAGAGAAAGTGAAAGTGAAGTGAAAGTGAAAGTCACTCAGTTGTGTCCGACTCTTTGTGACCCTATGGACTATACAGTCCATGGAATTCTCCAGGCCAGAATACTGGAGTGGGTAGCCTTTCCCTTCTCCAGGGGATCTTCCCAACCCGGGGATTGAACCCAGGTCTCCCCATTGCAGGTGGATTCTTTACCAGCTCAGCCAAAAGGGAAGCTTAATTAGAGAATGACTATATTTCTTTATAGAATAAATTATTAAATTATAATAAATTTTGTTCTTAACATCTAATATTATGTTTAAAGATAATGATATGGTAAATGATTTATGTTTTCTTACTCAGCAATTAGTTGAGGCTAGTATCTACATAATGTGGTTATAACAAAATTTTCTGTGTACCTTTATTTTTAATAGACTTTATTTTTTTATAGTACTTTTAAGTCAGAGCAAAACTGAGTGAAAGCGTTTTCCACATACCTCCTACCCCCATACAAGCATAGCCTCTCCCATTATTGACATCCCACTGGGCTGGAGGAAGCACAAGCTGGAATCAAGATTGCCGGGAGAAATATCAATAACCTCAGATACGCAGATGACACGACCCTTATGGCAGAAAGTGAAGAGGAACTAAAAAGCCTGTGAGAGTTGGACTGTGAAGAAAGCTGAGCGCCGAAGAATTGATGCTTTTGAACTGTGGTGTTGGAGAAGACTCTTGAGGGTCCCTTGGACTGCAAGGAGATCCAACCAGTCCATTCTAAAGGAGATCAGTCATGGGTGTTCATTGGAAGGACTGATGCTGAAGCTGAAACTCCAATACTTTGGCCACCTCATGCAAAGAGTTGACTCACTGGAAAAGACCCTGATGCTGGGACGGATTGAGGAGATGGCATCACCGACTCAATGGACATGGGTTTGGGTAAACTCTGGGACTTGGTGATGGACAGGGAGGCCTGGTGTGCTGTGATTCATGGGGTCGAAAAGAGTCAGACATGACTGAGCGACTGAACTGAACTGACATAGTGGTACTTTTTTTTATAATTGGTGAACATAGATTGACACATCATTATCACCCTAAGCCCACAGTTTACATTACATTTCACACTTCATGTTTTATATTCTATGGGTTTGGACAAATGCATAATGATGTGCACCCACCATTATAGTATCCTACAGAGTAGTTTTACTGCCTTAAAAATCCTCTGTGCTCTGCCTATTCTTCCTTCTCTCTCACCTAACCTCTGGCAACTATGAAATTTTTTACTACCTTTATGGTTTTGCATTTTCCAGAGGCATATTTCATGTGGTTGGAATCATTCAATACGAAGTCTTTTCATATTGGCTTCTTTCAGTCTGTAATATGCATTCAAGGTTCGTCCATGTCTTGTTATGACTGGATAACTCATTTCTTTGTAACACTAAATAATATCCCATTATCTGGCTGTAACAGTTTATTTATCTATTCATTTACTGAAGGACATCTTGACTGTTTCCAAGTTTTCGCAATTGTGAAATAAGCTTTTATAAACAGACTTTTGTCTAGACATCAGTTTTCACCTCCCTTGGGTAAATACCAGAGAGTTTGAGTGATGAGTCATATGGTAAGAGTATGCTTAGTTTTATAAGTTGTAGCAATTTTAAAATAATGGAATTCTAAGATGAACACTAGGATAACATTTGTATAATCAGATTTTAAATATACGAACAAAACAATACTGTCAAATTGTTTTCCTTGAGTGTAATTAGACAAGAAAATAAAAATTTAAAAAGTAAAAATGTTTTTCTACCATTTAAAAAATTAGATGCACAAATACAGCCAACGAATATTCCAGAAATATGAAAAAAATCACCATTAAAACAAACATGTAGAAAGTTCCATTTCCAATTATATGGTTACTTAGTTCATTAGGTAGACTCAATGAAAACAACCAGAATACCAGATAAATTAAAATAAAACATTTTAAATATGGAGAGGTACTCACAGGAAAGTGAGAAATACTTAAGTCAAAGTCCATCTGAAGGCAGGAATCTTCAGGTGACTTTTAAGAAGTGGAAGCACTGAATTTTGCTGTCCATAGCCTCTATGGTATCAGGGACTGGAAATGGGTCTCTGGGCTTCTTTATCAGGTAGAGGAGTCAAAAAGGAGACATATCCAACAAGCCTCCTTCCCTCAACATCAAGACAAATGTATTATCTTGAATCTTAGCACTGAAAAAAGAAAACAAAAAAAACAAAAGAAAAAAAAAACATATGTCTGCCTCTAAAATATAATCACAAGCCTATCTTACACCAATTTGGAGTTAGAATTCATATTAGTATGATCTGAACAAAGTCAGGTCAACATTTTAATTTTCTGTTACCTCAAATAGGTAATGCATTCAACTTCTAAAAACTAAGAGAAATCCTCTGAGAGTCTACTTTTAACCTAGTTCTCAAAGAATTTCTAATAGGATTCCAGAGAACTGAAAATCTTGACAAGTCACAGTAGAGAGGCAGTAGCAACAATAATAGGAAAATACTTTATATATAGGAATTGTCAGATATAGCAAATGAAATAAAATATGTGATAATTATAAGATAATTGTGAAACAATTTTTTCAAGGAACATGAAATTATAAAGAATAAGACGGCATTCTGGATGAAATGGAATAAGCACATTTCACCTTTCCCACTGAGTGCATCTATGAAACCAGGACAGAATGCATGGATCAACTGTGGCAAGTCTAAAATTTTTCTGCAGTAGGCAGGATGGAGATGAACACTACAATTTCAAAGTAACACTGAATAGACAGTGAGTTTACAATTTCTTTTCCTCCAGTACTCGTGCCTGAATGCAGTGCATCTGTAAACTTATGAGTGTGACCTGTGGCAGAGAGTGAGAGCTTTTGGATAAGCTCTCTAGTTCTGTCTTGAAGACCAGAAACAGGAACTCCTAATGCTGAGAGGAAATACAGAAATTCATCATTATTTTTTTCCTCACAGCTTGGTTCTACTTTCTTGCCCCAGTCTGCAGGGAACTCTTGCAGGAAAGACAGAGATCTACAGAAAGCTGAAAAGGCTAAAGCTCTGAGGGAAGGGCACCTTTTTCTCCTTTGGTTGTAGCCATAGCTTCAAAAGAATAGGACTGGCCCATTGCTTTATATGTCTCTCTGTCCTCATTTCAGTAAGGCCAGAGTATGGGTCCCATCATGGAAGTACATCACAGAGTGGTTTCACTAGAGAGCCCCACCAAAAACTGAAGCTCCTGGAAATCAAAGTACAGGGGCAGATCATGGAGAGGGAGGAGCTTATAAAAGTGATCCAAAAATATAATTTAGGAAAATCAGGGCTTCTCCTTAATCTGTATATGCATAGATCTCATCCCAATGGTTTTAAAAACTAAACTAACAAGCTAGAGTAGGTCTGGGACTGACCACTGTGGGGCATATATCCAAGAGAGAAGAGTGTAACAAAGGTTTTTAAAACTTAAATAACACTAAAACCATAGCTCACAAGGTGTACATTAGAACATGTGGGCTGAACTTACTAAAACGAAAATACCAATATTCTGCATAGAGTTCAAATAAGAATTAAAGTCTCTTAAAGTAATTCACAATATGTCTAAAATGACTTGGCATAGAAAGAACCACAAATACTTCAATTCACCTGGGAAAAGACAATCAATAGACACTGATGTTATGAGGATACAAATGTTGGAAATATCTGACAGAGACTTCAATGTAGCTATTATACAAATGCTTCAAGAAGCAATCATGAACACTCTTGCAGTAAGCATTAAACTAAAAAGTTTCAGCGAAGAAATTAAGAAGAATCAAACTGAAATTTTAACATTGCAAAATATAACAGTGACCTCCTCCTTCCCCAATCTCAATGAATTGGCTCAGTAGCTGAATGAACATGACAGAGGAAAGAGTCATTAAGTAAACTTGAAGACTGAACAATATAAATAATTTAATTTAATACATAATTTAATCTGAACAATAGAGAGAAAAACACTGAGAAAAATAGTCTCAGGAATCAGTGGGAAAATACCAGGAAGTCTAACAATATACCAATAGAGTTCCAGAAAAATAGGAGAAATAGGATAGTGATGAAAAAAAGATTAAATAATGGCTAAAATCTTCCCATGTTTGGGGAAAAAAAATCAAACAAAATAAAACAAACCAACAACCATAAATCTAGAGGTTCAAGAAGCTAAGGTGAAAAAAAGCGTGAAAGTGTTAGTCGCTCAGTCATGTCTAACTCTTTGTGACCCCATGGACTGTAGCCCACTAGGCTCCTCTGTCCATGGAATTCTCCAGGCAAGAATAATGGAGTGGGTAGCCTTCTCCAGGGAATCTCCTCAACCCAGAGATCAAACCCAGGTCTCCTTTACCATCTGACCCAGGTAAACCCAAAGAAATCTATGCCCAGATACAGCATAATCAAACTGCTAAAATCCCAAGATAAAGAAAAAATATTGAAAGTATTCAAAGATAAATAACACATCAACTAAAGAGGGAATACACATTTGCACAACTGAGATTTCTTATCAGAAAACCATAAAAGGCAAAAAGAACTGCTATAAAATTCTTAAAATGTTGAAAGAAAAAACTGTCAACCTAGAATTTTTAACTAAATAAAGTATTCATCAGTAGTGAATGTAAATTAAAAATATTCTCAGATGAAAAAAACTGAGAGATTTATATCTATCTGCTTTGAAAGAATTTTCTAAAAGGAAGTTTTTCAGAAAGAAGAAAAATAATTCTAGAAAAATACTTGTGACTTTAGGAATGAAGGAAGAGCAACAGAAAGAGTAAATATATAGTCTTGAATTAGTCTTAAAATTTTTAACCCAAAGGAGACTGGAAATGGGAAGCAGAATAATGCAAAGTAAAGGGAATAAACAGAAAAAACAGAAAACAAACAAAAAAATATGATCGTTTTAAATCTAAACATATCTATAATTATATTAAATATATGTGATCAGAAGATACCTATTAAAAAGCAAAGATGGTCACAACAAATTTAGGAAATTAAAAAATTTTAAATTACTTTCTAAAAATAGTCACTTAAAATATAATGCTATAGGTAGGTTGAAATAATGATGAGAAATGATATACTATGCAAGAACTAGTCAGAAGAGAACTGGACTGACTGTGCTAATATAACAAAGCAGACTTCAGAGCAAAAAACATTGCCAGGAATAAAGGACATTACATGATGAAAAAAATAAAAGTTTCGATTTACCAAAACGCCATAATAATTCCCAATGTATATGAACCTAACAACAGATACTCAAAATATACAAAGCAAAAACCTACAGAGCCAAAAGCAAATATAGACACATTCAAAATTACAGTTGGAGACTTGAACAGTCCTTTCTCAGCAATAAATAAAAGTGCTTAAAAGAAAGTCAGCAAGGATATAGAACAAAATAATACTACCAGCTAACTTGATTTACTTCATATTTATAGAACTCCATCGAAGAACAGCAAAATACACTTTCTTTCTGGGAGCACAGGGAATATTCACCAAGATGGATGAGATTCTGGATTATAATACACACATTGACCAATATATAATAATGGAAATTGTACAAAGTATGTTCTTTGACCATACTGGATTTATACTAAAAACAAATAACAAAAAGAAAACAAGAAAGTCCCTGAACACTTGAAAGTTTAAGTTCATGATTCAAAATAATCTATGCCTCAAACAGTCTGTCTCAAAGGAAATTAGAAAATATTTTAACTGAATGAAAATGAAAATATAACATAGAAAACTATGGAATTCAGATAAAGCAGTCTTCAAAGGGGAATTTGTAAATGTTTTTAACATTAAAAAAACCCAAAATTTAAACTTCTGCTCTGTGAAAAATAATGGCAACAGAATGAAAAGATAAGCCATAGGCTTGAATAAAATATTTGCAAAAGACGTTTGATAAGGGATTATATAAAAATACACAAAAAAGTCTTAAAACTGAACAATAAGAAATTAACTGGATTTAAAAAAAAATGGGCAAAAGACCTTACAATATCTCACCAAAGGAAGTATACAGATGCAAATAAGCATATGAAAAGATGTTTCACATCATAAAACATCAGAAAAATGCAAATTAAAACAAGATACCCCCACATACCTAATACAATGGCCATTATCTGGAACATTTACAGCAAATGCTGATGAGGAGGTGAACAGTAGGACTTTTTATACATTGCTGGTGGGAATGTGAAATGGTGCAGCCATTTTGGAAGACAGTTTGACAGTTTCTTAGAAAACTAAATATACTCTTACTATATGAATCAGCAAATACATTCTTTGGTATTTACCAGAAGAAGTAGAAAACTTACAACCACACAAAAACCTGCACACAGATGTCTATAGAAGTTCCATTAGTATTTGCTAAAACTTGGAAACAACCAAGACATCCTTCCATAGTTGAGTGACTAAATAACCTGAAGTACATCCAGACAATGGAACATTATTCACCATAAAGAGAGATGCACCATCAAAACATAAAAAGGTACAGAGGAACCTTAAATGCATATTACAAAGTGAAAGAAATCAATCTGAAAAGATCATACGCTGTATAATTCCAACTACATGACGTCCTGGAAAAGGTAAAGCTATAGAGACAATAAAAAGATTAGTGTTTAGCAGGGTTTGAGTAGGGAGAGATATGAATAGAGTGCAGAGAATTTTTAGGGCAGTGAAACTACTCTGTAATGATACTATAATGATGGATACATGTCATTATACATTTGTTCTAACTCACAGAATTACAGTACTAAGAGTAAACCATAATAGGCTTTGGGTAACTATGTGTCAATGTAGATTCATCGACTGTAACAAATGTACCATTCTAGTGAGTAGTGCTGATAATGGAGATCACAGATGTGTGGGGATAAGGAGGGATATGAGAAATCTCTGTACTTCCACTCAGTTTTATTGTGAAATCAAAACTGTTCTTAAATTCTTAGTAAAAACAACACAAATAACAACAACAAAAAAATTTATGATGATATCAAAACAGGAAGTAATTAGGAATGACTTTAACAAAAGATGTGCCAAACCTTTGTGTGTGATATGATTAAATCTCAGTGAAACAACTTCTAAACAAGATCTAAATAAATATGTACTAGGATTAGAAGATAACATATGGCAAAACTGTTAATGTTCCTCAAATTAATCAATAAATTCAAGCAACGTCAATCATATTGCCAACTGTTTCTCTATTGTATTTGATTTGCAGGTTAGAAAATTTTATTTGGTAGTTTAAGGGCCAAGAATAACTAAGAAAACCTTAGAGAAAAAGATAGAATTTAAATTTCCCTAAAAGATAATAAAATGAATTACATACTGACAGTGTGGTATGTGCATGGGATAAAACATTGCAACCAGTTAAAAAGTCCAGAAAAAGATCATTGTTATATAAACTCTTGATATATTACAAGGATAACATGTATTTATGTATAGAAAGAAATGACATTCCAATAATGGTACTGAAATGACTATCAGAAAAAGAAAAAAAACATCAATTTTTCTAGTTCACTTTATGCATTAAAAATCATCTTCAAGTGTACTAAAGAACCAAACATGAAATATCTTAAAGATTTTGAGTTTAAAAGTTATTTTAAATAAGGTTTGAAAGATTTTTTTAATATAATACACAATATATAAGTCTGGAGAAGGCAATGGCACACCACTCCAATACTCTTGCCTGGAAAATCCCACGGATGGAGGAGCCTAGTAGGCTGCAGTTCATGGGGTCGCTAAGAGTCAGATACGACTGAGTGAGTTCACTTTCACTTTTCACTTTCGTGCGTTGGAGAAGGAAATGGTAACCCACTGCAGTGTTCTTGCCTGGAGAATCCCAGGGACAGGGGAGCCTGGTGGGCTGCCGTCTATGGGGTTGCACAGAGTCGGACATGACTGAAGTGACTTAGCAGCATGTACAAGTCTCATAGGAAAAAGTGATATATCCATTTACATTAATGTTTACCACATATCTTCATCTAGACACCATGAAGAAAATAAAAAACAAACAAAAACAAATAAGAAAGTCTTTACTATTGATGACAACCAAAAACCTGGAATCCAGATTACATAAATTTATCACATAAATCACTAAGAAGGTTACAACCAATAGAAAATCAAATAGTCTTAAATAGCATATATCAAAAAGGAAATGAAAAGACGGTCAATGTCATTAGTAATAAAAAGTAAATGCAAGTTAAAACCATAGAGTCACCATTTCTCACCCATATTTTCAGGAAAATGGTTAAAAATCTGACACTATTACATATAAGCACACATACAGAACAATAGGAACTTTGGTAGAACGGTGGTGTGATGTGCAAACTGACTCAAACACTTTCAAAACAGATTGGCATTCCATAGGAAAGGTGAATGTACACATAATGTATGCTCCCCAGATTTCATTCGTGGAGTAAATATGCAAGAATATCAATAACAAATTACATGAAAGCCAAAATGTCCATCAAAAACAGAATGGAAAATAATCTTAAAGTGTAATACTATTTAGTGGGGAAAATGAATGAAGGACAGCTACACACACAAATGAATCTACCTTAAATCCCATACTAATTGTATATTATAAAGTTGATAAAGACACTATAGAGTAGTTTA
Source organism: Bison bison bison (assembly GCF_000754665.1). NCBI lineage: Eukaryota > Metazoa > Chordata > Mammalia > Artiodactyla > Bovidae > Bison > Bison bison. Next base: position 2,175,197 of record NW_011494614.1, on the reverse strand, counting down.
TATTTATTAAGCTCATAGAGGGAAGAGATATATTGATAAGCAGTAAAATTATTTATAATGAAAAGAAAATTCATTTCCATTCAATTCAGTCACTCGGTCATGTAAGACTCTTTGTGACCCCATGGACTGCAGCAGGACAGGCAGCCTTGTGCATCACCAACTTCCAGAGTTTACTCAAACACATGTCCATTGAATCAGTGATGCCATCCAATCATCTCATCCTCTGTCATCCCCTTTCTCCTCCTGTCTTCAATCTGTCCCAGCATCAGGGTCTTTTCCAGTGAGTCAGTTCTTCACATCAAGTGGCCAAAGTATTGGAGTTTCAACTTCAGCATCAGTCCTTCCAATGAATATTCAGGACTGATTTCCTTTAGGATGGACTGGCTGGATCTCCTTGCAGTCCAAGGAACTCTCAAGAGTCTTCTCCAACACCTCAGTTTAAAGCATCAATTCTTCAGCCCTCAGTTTTATTTATATTCTAGCTCTCACATGCATACATGACTACTGGAAAAACTTTATTTTTGACTAGATGGACCTTTGTTGGCAAAGTAATGTCTCTGCTTTTTAATATGCTGTCTAGGTTGGTCATAACTTTTCTTCCAAGGAGCAAGTGTCTTTTAATTTCATGGCTGCAGTCACCATCTGCAGTGATTTTTTTTTTTTGGAGCCCCCCAAAATAAAGTCTGTCACTGTTTCCATTGTTTCCCCATCTATTTGCCATGAAGTGATGGGACCAGATGCCATGATCTTAGTTTTCTGAATGTTGAGTTTTAAGCCAACTTTTCCACTCTCCTCTTTCACCATCATCAAGAGGCTCTTTAATTCTTCTCTGCTTTCTGTCATTAGGGTGATGTCATCTGCATATCTGAGGTTATTGATATTTCTTCTGGCAATCTTGATTCCAGCTTGTGGTTCATCTAGCCCAGCGTTTCTCATGATGCACTCTGCATACACGTTAAATAAGCATGGTGACAATATACAGCCCTGACGTACTCCTTTCCCTATTTGGAACCAGTCCATTGTTCCATGTCCAGTTCTAACTGTTGCTTCTTGATCTGCATACAGATTGCTCAGGAGGCAGGTCAGGTGGTCTGGTATTCCTAACTCTTTAAGAATTTTCCACAGTTTGTTGTGATCCACACAGTCAAAGGCTTTGGCATAGTCAATAAAGCAGAAGTAGGTACTTTTCTGGAACTCTCTTGCTTTTTCAATGATCCAACAGATGTTGGCAATTAGATCTCTGGTTCCTCTGCCTTTTCTAAATCCAACTTGAACATCTGGCAGTTCATAGTTCACGGACTGTTGAAACTTGGCTTGGAGAATTTTGAGCATTAATTTGCTAGTGTTATGAGATGAGTGCAGTTATGCGGTAGTTTGAGCATTTTTTTTGCATTACCTTTCTTTGGGATTGGAATGAAAACTGACATTTTCCCGTCCTGTGGCCACTACTGCATTTCCCAAATTCTCTGGCATATTCAGTGCAACACTTTCACAGCATCATCTTTTAGGTTTTGCAATAGCTCAACTGGAATTCCATCACTTCCACTAGCTTTGTTCATAATGATGCTTCCTAAGGCCCACCTGACTTGGCATTCCAGGATGTCTGGCTCTAGGTGAATGGTCACACCAGCGTGATTATCTGGGTCATGAAGACCGTTTTTGTATAGTTTTTCTGTGTAGTCTTGCAACCGCTTCTTAATATCTTCTGCTTCTGTTAGGTCCATACAATTTCTGTCCTTTATTGAGCCCATCTTTGCATGAAATGTTCCCTTGGTATCTCTAATTTCCTTGAAGAGATTTCTAGTCTTTCCCATTCTATTGTTTTCCTCTATTTCTTTGCACTGATCACTGAGGAAGGCTTTCTTATCTCTCCTTGCTATTCTTTGGAACTCTGCATTCAAATGGGTATATCTTTCCTTTTCTCCTTTGCTTTTCACTTCTCTTCCCTTCTCAGCTATTTGTAATGCCTTGTTAGACAACCATTTTGCCTTTTGCATTTCTTTTTCTTGGGGATGGTTTGATCACTGCCTCATGTACAACATCATGAACTGCCATCCATAGTTCTTCAGGCACCCTGTCTATCAGGTCTAATCCCTTGAATCTATTTGTCACTTCCACTATAAGGGATTTTATTTAGGTCATACCTGAATGGTCTAGTGATTTTCTCTACTTTCTTCAATTTAAGTCTGAATTTGGCAGTAAGGACTTCATGATCTGAGCCAGTCAGCTCCCATTCTTGTTTTTGCTGACTATATAGAGCTTCTCAATCTTTGGCTACAAAGAGTATAATCAATCTGATTTCAGTATTGACAATCTGGTGATGTCCATGTGTAGAGTCGTCTCTTGTGTTGTTGGAAGAGCATGTTTGCTGTGACCAATGGGTTCCCTTGGCAAATTTCTATTAGCTTTTGCCCTGCTTCATTCTGTACTCCAAGGCCAAGTTTGCTTGTTACTCCAGATATTTCTTGACTTCCTACTTTTGCATTCCAGTCCCCTACAATGAAAAGGACATCTTTTTTGGGTGTTAGTTCTAGAAGGTTGTAGGTCTTCATAGAACCGTTCAACTTCAGCCTCTTCAGCCTTACTGGTCAGGGCATAAACTTGGATTACCGTGATATTGACTGGTTTGCCTTGGAAACAAACAGAGATCATTCTGTCATTTTGGAGACTGAATCCAGGTACTGCATTTCAGACTGTTTTGTTGACTATGATAACTACTCCATTTCTTCTAAGGGATTCTTCTCCACAGTAGTAGATATAATGGTCATCTGAGTTAAATTCACCCATTGCAGTCCATTTCAGTTCACTGATTCCCAAAATGCTGATGTTCACTCTTGCCATCTCCTGTTTGACCACTTCTAATTCACCTTGATTCATGGACCTAACATTCTAGGTTTCTATGCAATATTGTTCTTTAGAGCATCGGACTTTACTTCCATCACCAGTCACATCCACAATAGGTGTTGCTTTCGCTTTGGTTCCATCTCTTCATTCTTTCTGGAGTTATTTCTCCACTGATCTCCAGTAGCAGATCAGACAGCATAGTGTCCAGGAGTCTGGACACTATGGGTGGGTCAGCAGTGGCCTGCTGCAGGTTTGGGGGCACTGAGTGTAGCCCTGTGTGCCTGGGACCTTTTGAAGGAGGTCCCACTATCTTCATTACCTCTACATAGTTTGGTCTCAGGTCAAATAACAGGGAGGGAACATAGCCCCACCCATCAACAGAAAATTGGATTAAAGATTTACTGAGCATAATGCTAAGTCACTTCAGTGTCCGACTCTGTGTGACCCCATAGACGGCAGCCCACCAGGCTCCCCCGTCCCTGGGCCCTACCCATCAGAACAAGACTCAGTTTCCCCTCAGTCAGTCTCTTCCATCAGGAAGCTTCCATAAGCCTCTTATCCTTCTCCATCAGAGGGCAGACAGACTGAAAACCACAATCACAGAAAACTAACCAATTTGATCACATGGATCACAGCCTTCTCTAACTCAATGAAACTATGAGCCATGCCACGTAGGGCCATTCAAGACAGATGGGTCATGGTGGAGAGTTCTGACAAAATGTGGTCAGCTGGAGAAGGGACTGGCAAGATACTTCATCACTCTTGCCTTGAGAACCCCATGAACAGTATGAACAGTATAAAAGAAAATTGGATGATTATTATAAAAGCCAAAATGATGAAAACCTCTTGGTGGAGGGTAAGAAGGTAATGCAGTTGGGGAGAGGAACACGGGAATTTTGAAAGAATTGGCAGCAAACACAAAGGTGCATAATTTATTAAAACTTCTTAAGCCAAAATATATATCCACACACTCTTCTCTATGATATACTTTTTTCCCTCTTTTTAGAATTTAAATATATTAAATTTTTTTTACAATGTTGTATTGGTTTCTGCCATATAACAGTGCAAATAGCCATAATTATATATACATCCCCTCCCTCCCTAGCCTCCTTCCCCTCCCTCCATGCCATCCCTCCAGGTGATCAGAGAGCACCAGACTGGACTCCCGGGGCTACACAGCATCTTCTCTTCAGCTTTCCATCTTATACCTGATAGTGAATATATGTTGATGCTACTTTCTCCATCCATCTCATTTTCTCCTTCCCCCAAGGTATCCACAAGTCCATTCTATGATATACTTTTAATAAAACAAATGGAAAACTGCATAGTAAAGTAAATAAATTTTTTGAGATCCCCAAACTGAATTACTGTTTAAAAAGTTGCAACCTGACATATTAATAGAATCTTTGCTTATAATTTTTTTCCCATCTAACATATTCTAGATTTCAATTCTTGACTTTCCTGATGCCAAAATATAATTATACTACAGTATATTGTTTAACCATGTGTAATTAAAATGACACCATTGAACTGTGGTAGTGTGTAATGTTTTCCAACTGTTAGAGGTTGAGAATATAATTTCATGTTGTGTATATGCTCCTGAAGACTATTTTATAGATTTATATAATACTAGAAAGATCTCCTTCATGTTACTCAAATTATAGATTAAAAATGAGCTATTGTTTGGTACAGAAGTCAGGAGAATGCTTCAAGAGTACTACTAATACATTTTGGGAAATACTACTTAGGCATAAAAGGGCCAGTTTGTGAAGCCAGAATTATCGTTATTGCTGTTTTTGTGAAGTTTGGCATAGCGAAATTTGCTCGGCCGTGTCCGACTCTTTGTGACCCCATCCAATTCTCCAGGCCAGAATACTGGAGTGGGTAACCTTTCCCTTCTCCAGGGGATCTTCCCAACCCAGGGATTGAATCCAGGTTTCCCACACTGCAGGAGGATTCTTTACCAGCTGAGCCACAAGGCTAGCCCAAGAATACTTGGAATGGGTAGCCTATCCCTTCTCCAGCAGATCTTCCCGACCTAGGAATTGAAACAGGGTTTCCTGCATTGCAGGCAAATTCTTTACCAACTAAGCTGAGGGAAGCCCAGTTTGGCATAAGTCAAGGACATATTTGGGGCTATGCTGAGAAGAAAGGAAACTTTGCCCAGCGGATTAGAATTGGAGCTTAAGTGAGCAAGGGGAGAAAGTTCATAGGAACCAATTATAATTAAACTTATTTATTTTCTACCACATGTCTTTTATAGAAGACTCTTTCACCCACTGTTTCACATTTCAGTATTTCCGTCTTTCTCATGATCCTTAAGATTATTCTATCCTTTAAAATGTAAGATTATTCTATATTTTAAAGCTAGAAAGTTTTCCTTTTTAAAATAAACAGATAAAATTCATATAAGTTTCTCTGCAGATTACAGATCAGTCTTTAGAAGATCTGCTTCTCTTGCTACATCCTATAAAATATTTTTCCTTGCAAATTTATATCTACCTATAAATAGACACACTTTATCTTAAGATCTGAATTAATCATTATTTTGCATAACAGGTAGAGAATGGAGTTTTACTTTGACACTAGTAGGGCTATTGAGTTCTAGCCCCTTTCTGTGTAAGTCATGAATATATTTTAAGACAATTTTGCAGTGAGAATATAAGTAACAGTATTCTCACCAAGTAATACAATAGATACAGTGTTCTGAAAAGTTATGCTCTGTACATTTAACTCAACTTGGCAGAAATACCCATTCCTTCTATGGAGAATACTAATACTATGTATAGAAATTTACATAGAAAATATGCTTACAGACTTTTTGGAGCTAGAGTTTAAAATATGCAACCTAAATTGGATCAATTTTATGTAAATATTCTGTGGGAATCAAAAGAAATTAGAATGGGACTTTGACAAACTCTTACACATGCACCCACATGCATATGAGTATATGAATGTGTGTTTGTTTACTTGTTTATTTTTCTTCTAAATCATTTGCCTTGAACAATCAGTTTTAATCAAATCAGCCTGATTCTAAAAGGAATGCAGCTTTCATAAAACAGAGGTACTACATGAAGGTAGGTCCCTGAAGAAACTAAGTATTAAAATCTCCAGGAATTATTGGCAAATTCTAAGCTGTAATTCAATTAAATGACTTTACAAAACAATTTTGTTTCTTTTGAACAAACTGTACTGAACTAATTGAAGATACATGCACACACATGCAGATCATTGGTGTATACCTAAATAAATTTTCCAAAACAAATACATCTTTCCAACCAGGACTTATATACACAGACAAAATACTATCATACCCTAGAAATTCCCCACATATTCCCTTTTAGTCACTACTCTGTTCCCAAAGGAAGTCACTATTGAACTTTTAACACCATGAAAGTGAAAGTGTCAGTCACTCAGTTGTGTCTGACTCTTTGTGACCCCACTGTCTGTAGCCCACAGTCTCCTCTGTCTATGGGATTTTTCAGGCAAGAATACTGGAGTGGGTTGCCATTTCCTTCTCCAGAGGATCTTCCCATCCCAGGGATCGAACCTGTAACACCATAGATAAAATGTATTCATCTTTGAACTTTATGTAAGTGGAATCATATGGCATGTACAAATCTGTGTCTTTTTTCCTTGGCTCAAAACTCTGTTTGTAAAAGTTATCCATGTTGATTTATGTATTTATATTTTACTCACTTACATTGCTGTTCAATATAAAATAATGATTTTAAGGCATCAACTATCCTTGACTATATACACTGTGTTAATGATATCACACTTAGTAAAATACTATTTTGAGTGTCAGTAGTTAAGCTGGCTGAATAACAGGGCATAAAACTTGGGATCAAAGGAGCTGGAGGAAAGTTAGTAGCAGAAGCTCTTATTAACTCTTCCACTCTATAAAAATAAGGCTGAAAAAAAAAATAAGGCTGACTTTAATAGCAAAGCCCTATTATCAGGCTATTGTAATTTACCTTATTCCTAATTTAGCAGACCCTGATGCTTGGCTTATCCAAGAGCCATTAAAACTATTGTCCTTTCTTCTCGTTTCTCAATAGGGGCTGAAAGAGCCTGATATATATTTTTCCCAAATCTCTCATACTACTAAGGATGACCATGTGATACAGTCCTGCCAACGAAGTAAATTTAAGAGGGAGTTTGGGGGGATGATTTCTAGGAAAATTTTAATTCTTTTGTTAAAGAGCTAAATGTGGAGAGGTAACAACCCAGAATAGCCAATACCCAAGCCAATATTGAAAGAGAAGAACAAAGTTGGAAGACTGACAGTATCCAGTTTTAACATTTACTAAAAAACTATGGTTGGTGAACAAAATAGACAAGTAGACAATATAACAAAATATGGAATACAGAAATAGATCCCTATAGTCAACTGATCTTTGACAAAGTAGGAAGGGGAATACAATAGGGCAAATATAATCTGTTCAACGAATGGCACTGGATTTTTCCATGCAAAGAAATAAACCCAGACACAGACCTTATATATGTTATGAGTTAACTCAAAATGGATCACAGATCTAAATGTGAGACACAAAACCAGGAAAATCTTAGAAGATAAGATAGGAGAAAACCTAAGTGACCTGGGGTATGGTGATGCCTATTTACAACACCAAATCCTATCAAAAGAACAAATTCACAATCTGGACTTCATAAAATTAAAAACTTCTTCTCTGCATAAAATGGTGGCATGAGGATGAGAAGACAAATTATAGACTAAAAGGAAATATTTGTAAAAGACACCTCTAATAAAGAACTGAATGTATATTTTAAAAATGACAATAAAGAAATAAATGATCTGATTAAAAAGTGGGACAAAGACCTTAAGAGACCTTACCACAGAAGATACATGCATTTCTCATGTTATTGTGCTTCACTTTCTTGCAGTTTGCAGATGCTGCTTTTTTTTTTTTTTACAAACTGAAGGGTTATAGCTAACCTATGTCAAGCAAGTCTATTGATGCTATTTTTCCAACAGCATTGCCTCACTTCATGTCTCTAGGTCACATGTTGATAATTCTCAGAATATTTCAAACTTTATTATTATTATTATATTTGTTATGGTGATCTGTGGTCAGTAATCTTGATGTCACTACTATGACTTGCTAAAGACTCAGATAATGGTTAACACTTTTAGAAATAAAAAAAAAAAGAAAAAGAAAATCAAGTTACTCAATCATGTCTGACTCTTTGCACCCTGTGAACTACAGCCTGCCAGGTTCCTCTGTCCATGGGATTTGTCAGGTAAGAATACTGGATTGGGTTTCCATTCCCTTCTCAGGGGATTTTCCCAACCTAGAGATTAAACCCAGGTTTAATATGCACTGCAAGCAGATTCTTTACCATCTGAGCCACCAGGGAGGACTTTTTTAGAAATAAAGCATTTTTTAATTAAAATATATGCTTTTTAAAGACATAATGTTATTGAGCACAATAGACTGCATTATAGTGTAAACATAACTATTCTATGCACTAGAAGATCAAAAATTCGTATGACTTGCTTTGTTTTAATATTCACTTTACTGTGGTGGTCTGGTGTTCTGAACCTGCAATATCTCTGAGGTATGCCTTATACAGTGGCAAATAAGCAAATTAAAACTTCAATATTACTACACACCTATTAGAATAACCAAAATCTTGAACACTAACAACCAATGCTGACCAGGATGTGAAGCAACAAGAACTCTTATCCATTGCTGGTGGGAATGCAAAGTGGTATAGCCGCCTTGGAAAATAGCTTGGTAGTTTCTTAGGAAACTAAACATAGAGCCACACTTTGCTATCTGACTGAGGATTGTCTCCAGGACTCCCCTCACCCAAATATACCAAAATCTATGGATGTTTATGTCCCTCATATAAAATGCATAGTATTTATATATAACCTATGAGCACCCTCCCATATACCTTCAATCATATCTAGACTATTTATAATATTCAATACAATGTAAATACTGTATAAATAGTTGTGAATACAGTGTACATTCTATGTGAATACTTTCCAGTGCAGGGCAAAGTCAAATTTTGCTTTCTGGAGCTTTTCTGGAATTTCTTTTTTCAAATATTTTTGATCCACAGTCGGTTGAATCCACAGATGTGGAATCTGTGAATATAGAGAATTGACTGTATTCACAGGTTTTGCCTGTGTTTTGCAGATCATATTACCATATGACACAACAAACTCAGCCCTTGTATTTTTCCAAAGGAGCTGAAAGCATACATCCGCACTAACACCTGCACACAGATGTCTTTCACAGCTTTTTGCATAACTGCCAAAATTTAGAAGCAACCAAGATGCCCTTTAGAAAATGAATGGCTAAATAAATTGCAGTCCATCCAGACAATGAAATACAGGCATACTTCAGAGATATAATGGGCTTGATCTCAGACTATCACAATAATAAAGTAAGTACTGCAGTAGAGCCACAAACCATAACACACAAGTTATATTTATACTATACTGTAGTCTATTAAGTATGCAATAGCATTATATGAAAAGGCTACACACTGTGTGATTCCAACTATTCTCGAAAAGGCAATGTATTTTGTACTATGTCTATAGTACTACGTACTATAGAATGTACTATGTATTCCATAGTACTTTGTACTATAGAGATAGTACAAAGACGGGTAGTAAGTAGGGCTGGAGTGGGGAAAAAGATAAATGAGTAGAGTAGAGATGGTTTTTAGGGCAGTGAAAATATTTTGTTTGAGACCATAACGATGAATATATGTCATTACACACTTGTTAAAACCCATAGAATTCATAGATTGTAGACCACCAAGAGTGATCAGATCAGATCAGTCGCTCAGTGGTGTCCGACTCTTTGCGACCCCATGAATCGCAGCACGCCAGGCCTCCCTGTCCATCACCAACTCCCGGAGTTCATTCAGACTCATGTCCATTGAGTCAGTGATGCCATCCAGCCATCTCATTCTCTGTCGTTCCCTTCTCCTCCTGCCCCCAATCCCTCCCAGCATGAGTCTTTTCCAAAGAGTCAACTCTTCGCATGAGGTGGTCAAAGTACTGGAGTTTCAGCTTTAGCATCATTCCTTCCAAAGAAATCCCAGGGCTGATCTCCTTCAGAATGGAGTCTAAGGCAAATTATAAACTTTGAGCAATTATGATATAACATGATTTATCAATTATAACAAATGTACCATTTTGCTGAGTGATGCTGATAATGGGGGAGTCTATGGTTTCCCTAGTGGTGCTAGTGGTAAAGAACCTGCCTGGCAATTCAGGAGATGTAAGAGATGTGGGTTTGATCCCTGGGTCGGGAAGATCCCCTGGAGGAGGGCATGGGAACCCACGCCAGTATTCTTGCCTGGAGAATCCCATGGACAGAGAAGCCTGGCAGGCTACAGTCTATAGGGTCGCAAAGAGTTGGACATGACTGAAGTGACTTAGCACATGAATGTGTGGGGTAGGGTATATATGGAAAATCTCTGTACCATCTACTTGATTTTGTTGTAAACTTAAAACTTCTCTAAAAAATAAATAAATGGAACAAGAAAAAAAGAGATAAACAAAAGAGGAGAAGGGACCAATGACCTTCTTATCTTCCTGTCTTGCCTCTGAATAAAATTCCTAGAACTTCAACAGTCCTTTTGAGATCATGAAACAAAGAACATGAAAATGAAATGGTAGTATACTAAATTGGTCAAGCCAAAATGTGAAAATCAGAAACTCTGACCACACCATTGGTGCTGAACCAAGTTTTAGACTCATTGTTCAGTAAAATAAGTAATTTCTTTATGATATAACCCCATATTATTCAAGGTTTACATTAGTTCAATTAAAAGTATATCTGATATACTATTTATAGTGATAATCAAGATAAAAACATGTATTGAAGAATGTTACTTGGAATTATAGTGTATTTTACATTGACTTCTTGAAAGACAACATCTTTATTAGAAATTTAAAACTCCATATTCATCCAAAAGATGAACCATGCCTAGTTATGAAATACCTGAAATGCTTTCAGATGCTTTGCTTTTTAAAAACAATTTCTATGAATTTCTTGCTATGGTAGCACAACTTGAACAAACATTCAAATATTTTAGTTTATCACTTCTTGGCCTTTTGGCTAAGATCAATTGTAGTATCTGTTCTTATCAGTTTAATATCTGATAAACTCTGGGAGTTGATGATGGACAGGGTGGCCTGGTATGCTGCAGTCCATGGGTTCACAAAGAGTTGGTCACGACTGAATGAATGAACAGAACTGAGCTGAACTGAATGGCCTCTATCTGAGAACAACGTATTAAATGGATTTTTGGAGCAGGAAGTTGGAATAGAGGCTTTCTCAGACAAATACTTTACTGTGCAGACTCTTCTTGGTCCACTGGAGAATTCTGGTGGTAGACTGCTAGCTAAAAGTGAAAGTGTTAGTTGCTCAATCATGCAACTCTTTATGACCCAATGGACTGTAGCTCCCCAGGCTCCTCTGTCCATGGAATTCTCCAGGCAAGAATACTGGAGTGGGTTGCCATGCTCTTCTTCAGGGAATCTTCCCAACCCAGGCACTGAACCCAGGGCTTCTGCATTGCAGGCAAATTCTTTACTGTCTGAGCCACGTGGGAAGAGCCTTAGCTAGCTAGTGAAGTGAAAGTTGCTCAGTCATTCCCAACTCTTTGCGACCTCATGGACTATATAGTCCATGGAATTCTCTAGGCCAGAATACTGGAGTGGGTAGCCTTTCCCTTCTCCGGGGGATCTTCCCAACCCAGTGGTTGAACCCAGGTCTCCTGCATTGCAGGCAGTTCTTTACCAGCTGAGCCACAAGGGAAGCTAGCTAAGCACCTAGCTAAAATCCTCAGAGGTCGATGGACTTCAAACATGATTATTATCCCATCAGTAACAGAAAATAGCTTTTTACATCTTCATTTAAACAGGTGCTGCTAAGTCACTTCAGTCGTGTCCAACTCTGTGCGACCCCATAGATGGCAGCTCACCAGGGTCCCCCGTCCCTGGGATTCTCCAGGCAAGAACACTGGAGTGGGTTGCCCTTTCCTTCTCCAATGCATAAAAGTGAAAAGTGAAAGTGAAGTCGCTCAGTCATGTACTACCCTCAGTGACCCCACGGACTGCAGCCTTCCAGGCTCCTCCGTCCATGGGATTTTCCAGGCAAGAGTACTGGAGTGGGGTGCCATTGCCTTCTCCGATTTAAACAGGTAGACTACTATAATCATAGATCTGAAATGCTTTATTGTCTCATTAAATTAATAGTTTCCCACAGACTTTCGGTCTCTGGTTTTGGGGTTGAGATGGTAGGGGAAAAGCATTTAAAAGTCCTTTGTTCCTCCTGTTGAAAACTGAAACTTTTATTTGTACCTCTTTATTTTTATTTTTAGCAACAACCCTTATTTCTCCCTTGTAGGCTTTCTATGGCAACATCTAAGTAAGAATAAATTGGAGTTAACCTAAGTTTTCTTTTAATCGGAAGTAAATCTGATATCTTAAAATATAGATGGATGTACCCCAATGAGTATTTTATGAGTATTTGGAGTCTTTCCTATCAAAAGACATTTTATTAACAATCTATCTTTCTTATGTTTGTGATGAGACAGTATGCTGTATTGAGTTGACTTAAACAATGTAGTCAGAAAAGCTGTCCTCAAATCTTACTGTTAGTAATATTTTAATAGAGAACTTGAGGAATCATAAAAAAATTGTATGTTAATAATCCTGCTTTGCTTCCCTGGAGAAACACTATTTTTTATACAACTGAGAGCCCAATTAATGATTTTCTTTCATTCTTATTACATTTTATAACAGGAAAATCAGAGTTTGGGGCTTTAAATAATAATTGTATGGTGTTTGTGAAGTTGAAAAATTTTCTGCATGCTCAGATCTCCTCTGTCTGATAAGTCTAGACAATTTTAATGAAACTCTTTCACTTAAACCACAGATCACATTGTGACATGAAAATGATGACAAATATTTCCCAGAAAAGTAAAAAATGAGTATTTATGAATATTTGCTCTTCTTATAAACCACTAATTGTAAGCAGAAGGAATGCATCAAAGAGCTCTGATATAACCATTTTCTGTAGATTTTGCATGGTATATTAAAACTTTAGAATTTGATAAATTTGGAAGATAGGAAAATTAAATCCGAGATGAAAAGAAACACATGCAAAAATGCACATTTTCTAAATGATGAATAATAATATAGCTAAGACTCATGGACATCCAGTGTTATTTATCAGACTGTACTCAAGCATGGTGCAAGAAGAAAGTACTTATACAGCATGTAAGCCAGTATTTGACCAGCTCTGGCACCTAAACAGGAAGATTTTTGGAGCCACGAATGTCTTCTGCACAGATAGGATTTTATTTAGTGCCAGGGGCATGTCTTTTTCTACTTACATTTCCTGGAAAACAAGTACATATTTTGTAACCAGCCTATGAATAATGAAATACCTTCTCATGAATGGTGGACTTCAGAGAGTTCAGGATTTCAACCTTGGTAAACAAGCATGTATTTGTATGCCGGTCTAGGTTCATGTGAGCCTATGCTGCATTCCACAAACCGTCTCACAGAAAGGTTTCTGAAGCCCTCTTCTGACTCCCACTTCCCACATTTCATGAAGGAATGTGTGTATGGAAGAGGGATGGCTCTTCACAGAAGGATTCTAGTCAAGTGTTTCTGTCTCAAAATCAACCGCAGGCTACTTTAGAAAGTAGAGCAATTTGGAACATTCTTTTGGGAAACTGGTAACATTCTACTGAAAGATGGAAGAGAATAAGTGCTCTTAGTTCTTTGGAGAGATTTTAGAGACTTCTTACTAATGGATAGGGTCAAAGACTTCGATGATTCTGAACTAGGATGAGAAAGAAGATTACTATGTTCTGATAAGGAAGGAAGTAGGGGTAGAAATCAGTTGTGTTTATGATGTGTGGTGTATTATGGTAAGGCAAAGGGGTCTGACTTCCAGATGTCTATGCCCCTTGTTTTATTCAGCGTCCAATTTTTTTTTATTCCTTCAGATATGTGCTTAGTGAAATGTTCAAACCACCCCAGTACCAATTTTCCCTCCCATACTCACACCTCTCCCCCCACACATACATAACTCAGGTGGATAAAAGTCCCTCAGGTTTCCTCTCTTGGAGACAGAAGGTACAGTTAGTCTGCAGATGGCCAATGAGATGACCCTGGCATCTATCAGTCATAGACTCAATGGATTCCTTTGACTCCTCAGAGATTGAATGAGATGGAAACTACAGAGATAATTTTAACTAAAGAATCAAACACTTAAATTCCAGGTTTTGCTTAAAGAAAATTACACAAATATAATCATGATTCACGTGTCGCTTAACATCTAGAAATTTAGATAAATACTGGCAACATTTACTACCCATTTGATTTTTTATTTCTCAAGAAGATTTGGGCATTATTTTTCTCTCAGGTAATTCGCTTACAATTTGATATGTCAGTAGGTGGCTATGGTGCCTGATTAAGGCATTCTTATCTGAAAAGAGTGTAAATCGTGCAAATAAAAACCCTAACTCAAAGATAAGAGGATATTTCCTATTCAAATATACAACTGTTCAAAATGCAAATAATTTTTTCTCTCAAGAAAGTATAATATGGTGTCTTTGATGTGTAGCTTGACTAGTATCAATGTTCATTACTATAAAATCATTTTTATTTATTCATTAATTTTAAAGTGATACTAATCGCTATACTCTCCAAAATATTTTGAAAATAGTAGTGAATTGTAACTTGTGTTTGTACTAATAGTGGCACCACTATAGATGTTAAACAGAAATAACAGCTGTACTTTTTACTGAAATGAGTCTTAAATTTTGCAAGTCTTTGATATGCAAGAGTCTCAGAGATACATCCATTACATAAAATATGACCACCCTGTAATTACGTGACCATTGTGAAATATTTCATCAAAACACCCAAAGAAGAAAGTAAAAATCATCCATAAGCCTAACACTATCAGAAATACACTTATGATCTTTAAAATTTTTTAAATACATATAATTGCTGAAATGTTTAAGCAGAATGTTAACTTTTATTTTTATTATGATACAAAATTAGAGTCAGGTTAGAAGAAACACATCAGTTAAGTACCTCAATTACTTAAATACTACTGCTCCATAACTATTGCTTACTTGGATTTATTTCTACCCCCATTATTACCATTAGGTTTGAAGAAAACACAGCTCCTGCATGCCTTCTGCCATGTGGGTGATGCTCCTAGATCCCTTCACTCTTCTAAATATCAAGTTCCTTGACTCTACTTCCAACATACACCTCAAATTCTCTCACATTCCTTCATTATTGCTGCCACTGCCCTTGTAGAACCCTCCATCATCTTGTACTTAGATTAATGTTAAAGTCTCCCTGCTAGTCTCCTTGCTTCAACTTCTGCCCCTCTGGGACTTCCAGGTGGGCTAGTGCTTAAGACTCCCTGCTTTCCCTGCAGGGGCTGGCTGATTGATCCCTGGTCGGGGAACTAAGATCCTGTGTGCTGGTGGTATAACCAAAAAAAATAAAATAAAATAATATTGCCTCTCCATTCAACAGTCAAAAATGGCTGATAATAAATGACGGGTTTGTTTGTTTAATCATTCATGGCTTTGCACCTACTTTAAGGCTAGTTCTTTCCTAGGCACTGGGGGTAAATCAGTGAACAAAATGAAGTTCCTTTTCTCATGCCACAACTGATAGGTTCTTGAGTTCCTATGCTTTCTTAGGCTCCATGTTCTTGCTCAGGGCACTCACTCTGCCTGGAAGGACTTTTTCTGAGTCACATCCTTGCTTGGGTTACTTGTACCAGTGGTTCTTCAAGATAAACAAAAATGGCCACCTCTTTGAGGAATACTTCTGTGTCTCACACCCTACCAGGCTATGTTAATGCAAATATTTGTGCTTTTTAACATTTTCTATGCATTCCCATCTCTCAGCACTTGCATTGTATTATCATAGTTAATTACCTCTCTGTCTTCCTGAATTTGACTGTGAAATCTTCCTAAGAGGGGATTTTGTGTTTCCATTCTTGTTTATTAGATCCAACATGACCCATGACCTAACTGCATTATTGGAAGGCTGTTGAGACAAAACATCTAGACAGTTTTAATTTCAACATCACACAGATATGAGGCAGCAAGTTAAAAAAAAAAAAGCTAATGAAGGGTCTCAGGTTCAGAAGTCCATTCTGGGATATCTTTGATATCCCAAAGATATCTTTGATATCTTCTGGACAAGCTTTAGAATCTGGTTGATTGTGAATGCCCCTGATTAAGGTAGGGGACACATAAGCAGAAAATAAAGACAGCCAATGTGTATGCTCAGTTGCTCAGTCATGTCTGGCTCTTTGCAATCCTATGGACTGTAGCCCACCAGGCTCCTCTGTCCATGGGATTTCCCAGGTGAGATACTGCAGGGGGTTGCCATGTCCTTCTGCGGGGTATCTTCCTGACCCAGGGATCTCATGTCTCCTGCATTGGCAGGCAGGTTCTTTACCACTAGTGGAAGACAGCCAATATCAAACCCATTTTTAACCTTCTTGCTGGGTGATCCTCTGCAAATTGTATAAGTGTGAGATACAATTTTCTCATTTACATCTCAATAATTAATATGGAGGGCATGAAATATCTAGTTGGTTTTCTTCCAAGCAAATGAAAATATTCATGCTAATTGTGAGATATCCATGCAATGTGAGTTTTTATTTCAGTCACTAGTACTTTTCTGAAAGTTCTCCTTGAAGTCTGGATCTATCTTTTAAGTCTATTCATCTCCATCCTCTTATTTTTCCAGGCACAGGACTGTGGTAGGGTGTGTTAGACAGTGGTTTACAGTCAAACATAATTGGTTAGATCTCTCAGAGAATATGTTTTTCTGAGATTCTGTCTGTGGAAAGAACATTGAATCCACATGTGTTGTTTTCTCTTGTTGCCATTGACATCCAGAAGTCAACATTGGTCTGTTTTTAGCTTTTTAAAAACTTTTCTTTCTTTTTGTTTTAATGTGGCTTTCCTATTTTTCTAAACTTACCCCAGATGCCAAGATTGCTTCAATTCTAGCCTTTTCTCCAGGGCTTTACTTTGTATGGATAATGGGATCAGTGCATGATTGTTATCACTTTCCTCTGTAAAGTGAAGCCGATAATCCTTATGTTTTCTTAGGCTTTTATAAAGGTGAATTGGCTGTTTAAAACTGTTTTAAAGTTGAACTTTATGCTTTTCTAATTGAAGGAGTATTTTAAAAAATAATTGAAAAAACTGACTTGATACACCAGAACAAAAACATATTCTTCTTCTTGGCTCAGGATTCATTGGCTTGATTTTGCAAAGGCCAAAGACTCATTTTGTTAGTGTTGAATTTATTCACCTTCTTAATCTTGGTTCAGAATATATAATCTTGTGTGGGGACTGGAGATTGGAGTCCTAAGGATACTCTTCGAGTTTTAACAGGAAGGAAAAAAGACTCATATTAAAACTTGCCTTAGATTTAATAGTGATCACTCTCCAGAAGAACATAACCCTATGTTTAGAGGGAAAAAAATGACTAGAGGCTCTCACCAGCCCAAGTTTCAATTCTAAATGAACCAAAATACTCAATTTAACCTGAACCCATGTGAATTTCTTGGATCTCAGCCAAGTTTATTTTACAACTGGAAAGTACTGAGACCACCCTGAAAAAACAGACGATGATTTTGCCTTAAAAAATCATTAAATAAATATTGATTCCTCAGGAGAAAAGCTCAAGCCACAGACATCCACACCCAATAATTAGCTAATCGACTCTAAATGTCAAAGATGAATAGAAGAAAATATTTAAAAAGAAACTACAACCTTTATTTGTGGTTTAACAGGTATATGAAATACTATAACCAAATTTCTGTTGCCCAGAGTTGGATGCCAAATGCTAATTTGGTTTTAAATATTTAACAGATTTTTAAAATGAAAATGTTTTAATATAAACTGCTGGTTAAATAATTTTCCTAATGTTCTTATTTCCTTTTTCCTGTGACTAACAGTTGAGAAAGCATAGTCATTTTTGTTCAAAAATTATCTGAAACTATTTAACTCACTTCAAAAATGAGCATAAATATTGAGGACCATTTGTACTTTTTACTTATTGCCTTCCATTCAGATCATTTACTATAAAGTATAAAGTATAATCATTTACTATAAAGTATAAAAACATAAGGTGGTCCACAGAGTGTTTATACTTTAAGTCGATATATTATCTTTTCAAATGTTTTACTGTTAATGCATCTATTAATTATTCTCTGTATACACTTTGTAATTTGATACATATTCCAGGATTTTCTTCTAGGAAGCTGATCTGTATATGTAGTATTATGAAATTGATTATTGATATACAAATTCATTATCTCGGGCACATCATAAGAGTTGTGTATTGACTGATTGCTCCAATTCATAAATTTTACATTTGGGGAAAACAGAGTCATGGTAAAATATGCTCTGATAAGTATGAGAGTTTTTCTCAGAAAATTAAAAGTAGAACACTGTTCAAAGATTGTTTAAAAACACATAATTTCCCTGAAGTCCTCTTTGCTCCCTAATTATGAAGGACCCTGAAGGGACTTTGAGGTTGGTTATCTACCTAAAAGATCAAGTGGCAAGGATTGTCACTACAGGTTCTTACATTATTTAACCCACAGGAAGTTTCCTTTTTAGGCAAACTCTACTCAGAATTTGGGCAGATATCAGACCTCAGTTTTTCAAGCCATGTTCTTCCTATAAAAATATAGCCACACAATTCTTATCCCTGTGTTTTCATGAGAGTGGCAGGATTCCTATTGCAAACAATGAAAGATGTACACAGAGTTATGATTTGAGAAAGATAAACAGATGCTCTTCACTATTATATCCTAACAAGGCTTCTGTTATACATTATTAATTACTCTGGAAGTAACTCCAGGATGTTTAATACTTCTTCAAGAGATTTTAATAAATTTTCCTCACTTTCAGAGCTTATTGACCTTTTTTTCTTAAAGCTTCAAGTTTGGCATTAAAAATCAAAGCCTGTCTGTTAATGCCAAAGATAATTGTTGAAAATTACAGCACTTAAATTGGTGACACTGCTGGTGCAAAAACAAATACAGTGCTACCCAGTGCTGTCGTATCCTCTTTGCTTTACTAGTACAGATTCTCACTAGCAAATCCGGATTAGCTACTCCAATTGCCTTTCTTACTCCATTTGCAATTGCCTACTCCAATTGCAAATGGTTTCTTACCTCTTAACTGGTGAGAAATTTTTAAAATATTTTCTTTGTCTCAATCAGAGCGTGAGTGATGAAATTTAAAAAACAAAAACAAAAAAACCTTAGATTTCTTTCTTGTCTGTCTGCACAAACCTCCTTTCAACTTCATGATTGTTTCTTCCAACTGGGATCTGGTTTACCAGGCCACAGGACTAAGCCACCCACTGTCTTGATACTCTCAGGTTTGAGTTAGAAGCTGTCACAGCAAGAACTTAAGATTGTTTAGTTCAACTCTCTCATTTATAAGATGATGAAACAGAACCAGAGATGTGAAGGGACCTGTTCAAGGTTATGCAGCTAGGTAGTGGAAGACTTGGTTTAGATTTTGGAGGTGGGGTGAGGCATTCTTCATTATACATTCATTGGGTTATGCAGCTCCTCTTCTTTATAATTTTAATTGTTTATTATGTAGATGTTGTTGAAAAATGGTCATTTCCCCCCTGCCTCTTCACTGAACAATATGAACGTAATTTGCTCTGGATATCTGACAGGCTGATATCTTTGGTGGTGGTGGTTGACTGTCATGTGTACCCCTTTCCTTCCTGGGTAAGTGAGGAATGGGGTAAAGAATTACCCATTACTCTTGATGTCCACAAAAGTAATAAATAGCAGGTGCCTGCTATGACAGCTTTTGTAGCAGCCAGAATAAAGAATTATAACCTTAATATTGCCAGACACTCTCAACCAATAAACCTACAGTAGGACAAGTGATGTGAAGATACAGGGACAAAGATTTTGGCCTGGTGTAGGCAGCAGCGATGACAGTTCCTGGGTGAGCACTGGCAATGATGCCAGCGGCAGGCAATGTCCAAGACTGGCAAGGGCAGTGCCTGGCATCCTTCAGATATGGCCATCATGTCCAACCTGATGTTTCCTGAGGAGTAATTTTAGCTGTGTTCCAGGTACTCTGGCTTTCTTGGTTCCTACTTCTTTCCTGTGGTTACTTAATATTCTAGCTTTCCTGGAAATTTTGTGAGTATCCAGTAACCTTTTTGAGAAATTCTTTTTGGATTTAGCTCATCCAAAGTCAGTTCTGGTTACTTCCAAGAGGAACTCTGATAGTTACATAGCTTGAATAGAGAAGTTTTGTTTTCTGGATCTTGGAATATCCAATAAATATGGTTGCTCTGGTATACATTTCACTAGCAGAGAGATGAATCCAAAGCCAACTTAATTTCTCAACTGCCAATAAGTGATGGCTGCCCATTCTAGCCTCTCCAAAATATTCCCTATATAATTAGCAAAATATTTCAAGTAAAGTATGTTTCTCTCTCTTTATTTCAGAGTTGGGGTCAATTATTCCTTCTGTAAGTATTCCAAAGACTTTGCTTTAACAGCTGTATGCATCATGCACAGATCTAAAAAATTTTACTACGTTTGCGTTATATTCATAAAGGCCTTCCTCCTACTATTGTTCTTTCCAAGTGTTAAGAGCGCTGGACCGGAAGTCTGGAGGACATAGATCCTAGTTCTTACCCTTCTTCCAACTGATTTGTCACCTTTGTAAATGATGGCATCTTTCTGGGCATCAATTTCCTGGGTGTAAAATGTGGGAAAGGAAAACCTGAAGAAAGTGGTCTGTATCACTTCTTCTAATATTGTTACTTCTTGCTTCACAGACTCTGATTTTAAAAGAAAATGTTGGAACAGGAGAAAATCTGTCCTGTTCCTTTCTCCCCATCTCCCCTAAGTAAGCATCAATATCCATT
The DNA here is from genome assembly GCF_000754665.1 of Bison bison bison. Taxonomy (NCBI): domain Eukaryota; kingdom Metazoa; phylum Chordata; class Mammalia; order Artiodactyla; family Bovidae; genus Bison; species Bison bison. The sequence continues at coordinate 2,154,370 of NW_011494614.1, read as the reverse complement.
CTTCAATAAAATACAAGGAACAATATAAGCAGGAAAAAAAAACAACTTTTTTTTTTTAATAGAAGCTCATGAAATACAGTAACTTAGTTTCAATTTTCTGGAGCTTTGCACAATAATTAACCTTAATTATTGCCTAGAGTAAGCAAACATGCACAAGTCCAAGTTTTAAAAAGAATTCCATTCATTAAGATAAAAGAACCAGGCATAGGTAGAGTGATATTTTTTATGAAGCACTTGACTTGAAATTTTCTAACATCTGTAGAAAGTTAAAAAACAATCACTACAGTCATTTCAGTTACTCTGAAGCCAGCAATACATGAGTAATCCTTAGGCACTTTATGGATCCTACAAAATCATCAAATAGATCTTCAAAAGTGTTTGCAGGAAGAACCACACCTCTTTTTTTCTAGGCATGGAAAAACCACGTAAAATAGACTCTCAGTGAAGCCAGCGTTGCAAGTAACAGACACAGAGTTTATTTTTAGAGACTAGGTTGCTATTCGGAGAAGGCAATGGCACCCCACTCCAGTACTTTTGCCTGGAAAATCCCATGGATGGAGGAGCCTGGGAGGCTGCAGTCCATGGGGTCGCTGAGGGTTGGACATGACTGAGCGACTTCCCTTTCACTTTTCACTTTCACGCATTGGAGAAGGAAATGGCAACCCACTCCAGTGTTCTTGCCTGGAGAATCCCAGGGATGGCGGAGCCTGGTGGGCTGCCATCTATGGGGTTGCACAGAGTCGGACACGACTGAAATGACTTAGTAGTAGTAGATTGCTATTAGGACATAGTTGGACACTTTTTAGTCTGATTTAAACATACAAGAAATACCTTTCTGATCATTTATAAAGTCTTGTCTCCACCCTACACAGAATATAAGATGTAAGGGTTCTAATAATAAGGACACAGTTAAATGCGTTGACAGGTGCTTTCTCCTTTAACAATTAATTTGGCCTAAGCAGTATCTAGTTAATGAGGCCTTAAAGTGTCAGGAATGAATAAGTGTGCTCTCCCCTAACTTCAACATGAGGCAATGGCAGACACTGCTCTTTTCAGCTTATTTCAGCTTATTTGGATGCTTTTCCTATTTATTCAGTGTCCCTTTAGTGAGAATGGTCATGGACTTCGAGCTGTCTCCTGCCTAAAAGACCGGCTTCACTGTCATGAGTCCCTCCCAACCCCTCCGCCCTTATTGTAAGCTGACACTGTACTACTAATACAGAACAGCTGGCAAACAGCTGTAATTAGGAAGTACCAACTTGGTAGTATTAGGTAAAAGCAGTTTAGTTCTGAATTACCCTTGAGCATTTTTAGGAGGCGTGAAGTACTTTTTGCTTCTAATTAAAAGCAGAGGAAATACTGAATGAAGGCGAGCTTTGAACGTAAAGAAGAAGGTGTGTGTTTGGACAGGCTTTCTCCCTGCTATTTACTTCACTGAAGACCTGACTTCTCAAATTTCTTTAATAAGGACAAGCCACTTCATTCAAGCTTTCAAACTTAAAAAGAAGATGGCCAAATTCTTAGGAGAGGCAATACAGTGTCTCAAATTCATATTAAGGGACACATGGCTGACATGAAGCTATTTTCTGATGACTGGCTAAGAAGAAAAAGGATAGGAAGAAAAAAACCTTAAGATGCTAAGAAATCTTGGAAACTGGGCAGGAAGCATAATTCATCCCCCAAGAAACATGGGACAAGCAGATATTTCAGAGGAAGTTGTAAACTAGTGGGATGCTTACCCATTCGGCATACTGAGAGGCTGCTAGACAACTTCTGTCTTAATCGGGGCTCCTTGGTCAGGTGTGGCTTGATGTCTAAAGAATACATCAAGCAAATATAAATCCCAGTAGGACTTTTTTTTTCTTGTCTCTCTTCACCTCTGGCATGTGAGCTCCTTGGGGTAAGGAGTATTACTGTTTTATTCACCACTAGATTGCCAATACCTGAAAGATCTGGTACATGACAAGGACTTAATAAATATTTGATATAAGAAGAAAGAAGGGAAGGAAGAGAGGGAAAAAAGGAGGAAGGAAGGAAGAATGGAAAGAGCGGAGGACCCCTGAGACCAACTAGTGGCAGAAAATTTTGAGGAGTGTGATTTTTAGTAGTCCAATGAGTGTGTAGGTATCTTTAAGAAATCTTGTCTGTGATGTGTGAAAACACCCAACACTCCCAACTGAGTGTGGTTATAAGATAGCTGACACAACATCCTCTTAGCTGAATTTGTCCCACTGTGTTCACTCACCCCAAGTTCCCTCTGGCTTCCAACTTACCTCCTACTACTTAGTTCCTCCCTCATGGAGCATCTAAACATGTCTGCATCACCCATCAAGCTGCCCTTGACTTGTGTTTGATTGCTGGTCCTCAATTGAGGTCTTCCCTATTTTTTTTTTTTTGGAATTCACCACAACATCTGCAGAAAACCTGTGACTATCCAGGTGCTTTAGATTGAGCAGCAACTTTTATTCTCAACTGTGACCCCAGCCTGGCCATTGCTCAATCTTGTTAAGTCCTGTGATCATGATGTGGTCTAAATCTTAGGGTGAGATGGAGTCTTCAGAGAAGGGAACTAAAGTGTCAGCCTCTGAGGAGCTAGCAACAGCACAGGCTGAGGAAAGGGGAAGAGAGAAGAAAGGAGTTCTAGGGATGAGGGAGCACAGAAAAGGGGGATGGGAGTGAAAGCTTTACATACTTTAAAATCTGGCTCTGGCTTTGTCCTGTCTCACATGCTGACTGTACCAGCTCATAAAACATTTAGAGAGATGCACAACTGTGCAAACAGAGTGAATTGAAACCAGTTTTAGTAATTTCTCAATGAAGGTATTGCCCTGTAATTCTCTGTGAACCAATTTTGCAAGCCCAAAGGGAATAATGGTTTGTTCTAGACAGGTCTATTAATGCTGGTCCCATCCTCAGCTGGTTGGAAGGGAAGATTTCATTGCCTTCAAGTCCCTGCCCAGTATACACAACCATGTTCACTGGCCTCATCCATAAAATATGGTCAAAATAGCGTCTGTCTCCCAAGTTGTTATTGGGATTAAATGAATCATGTCTAGAGTTTTTAGGAGGTTGTCTGGCACATAGTAAGTATCCATTAAATGCTAGCAATGGTATTGACTGTGATGATATGAGATGAGAGTGATGATGATTATAAGGGATGTTAACACATCGTTGGCTATGATTGATTGGACAAGACAATCAAGGCCCAAGGCTTAACCCAAAGCAAACAATCCAAAAGTTGCACATTGCTTTATGATTTCTGCAATTGGTTTCAAAAGAGGAGCTAGAGCAATCTGGGCCCTTCCTCCAACAACCAACCAATGGAGATTGACAAACTTCAGGGGCTGGAATAGCCACAGTGAGAAGATTAAGATTGGGAGGAGAAACTAACTGAAATAGGGGTGGGGTGGGTGGGTGAAGAAGAGGCATTGTAAGAAATGCTCTCAGAAGCAGGGATACTTT
>NW_011494614.1:2139265-2150808 GCF_000754665.1 Bison bison bison | reverse complement strand
AAAAATACTTTTTATAGTATAACTAATCATACTACAAAAAATAATGATTCAGATATTATCTGGCTATAGGACTTCCTTTCAGTTGTGGCTTAACAGTTTTAGAACATACCAATGATTACAAGAGGCTTCCCAGGTGGCACAGTGGTAAAGAATCTGCCTGCCAATGCAGGAGACACAGGGACATGGGTTTGATCTCTGGGTTGGGAAGATCCCCTCGAGGTGGAAATGGCAACCCACTCCAGTGTTCTTGCCTGGAAAATACCGTGGCAGGCTACAGTCTATAGGGTGGAAAGAGTTAGACATGATTGAGCACACATGTGCACACACACACGTACCCAGAATTACAAACTGATATGGATTCAGCTGTTTATGAAAATTAAATTTCTATGGCTAGGCTCTTCTATGTAATTCTACCCTCACCTCCACTATAAGATATTGCTAGATATTAGTGATCTCACCAGTGACTGAGATGGCAGAGGAAAGTGTCAGGTATGCAAACTCTAATGCCTACAGGGATATTAATTCATAGACTGAATGCAATACAATACAGAGTAGTAGGAATGCTGCCAATCAAAGAAGCATACCCACCTGTGCCTTCAGGGCCCCTCCCCAAGAAGGGACTTCATCCTCATATCAATCTTTTCTTAGCTGGTGGAAGTATGTTCTGAATAAAAAAGCTAGAAATCCAAAATTTAAAAATTGCAGCCTTCTGTTTGTTGAATACTGGAAACTAAGTTTTTTAAAAAAAAAAGACGTGGCCCAAAGAAAATGTATCTGCAGACTAAACTTTATCTGAGGCTGTCAGTTTGCACCCTCTGATACAATATATAGGTTATGAAATATACTCTGGTAAAGAAACAGACGTTTTACAATTTATCACATTTCCTAAGTCCCCAGACAACTATGTGGTTATACTTTAGAAAGACAAGAGAGGGAAGACTTTGAAACATTTTATCAGAAGTAAATGAAAACTGTATATCAACACATCACAAAATTTTGAAAAAAAAGAGTTAACATAATTATGTCTGGGGAGTGTGTAATTTCCTTGGTTCTGTCTCATCACAACAAAAATTTGAAGCAATGGACCAGTGTTTCAGCCCTCGGAAGGACCAGTATTACAGCTCAATTTTATTTAGAAAGCAAAGGAAAATACATCCTAAGGTATGAGGGCATGCTGACTCAAAAGATGTGAAGAAAAGAGAGAGACCCCTGGCCCTTTGGCTCCTCTTTTTATGTTTTTTCTCCTCCCCCGGGCCTGCCCTATGTAAATTGGGCTAGCCAGGAGTGCTGTTTGTTTTACCTGAGGTCCTCACTCCAGTCCTCGGACCTTCCTTTGCTCTATTTTCTCAGGCTTTTCCCTTGCTTGTCTTTAGCCACTGCTATTCTGGACTCCTTTTTCCTATTCTAACTACCTAACATTTCCCCCTCAAGAGATGGGAGGCCCAATTCTTTGGGAATAGGCACATCAAGGTCTCTCTGGCTACTTCCTGCTGAACTGGGATGGCAAGGGGCATTGGGCTGCCCCCTCTTGCTAGTCTCAGGCCTCAGGGTCCTTATAGCTGTGTCCATATAAGGGTGAGTGATATTTTCTGTGGTCAGCTCTAGTTTTATATATCCTTGTTGAACCGGCACTGCATGTTGTAGCTTGTTGACCTGGGCAGAGACAAAATGGGCTAGGCAATTGATAATACATGGAATAATCACAAGCAGCATCAATATGGTGATGACAGGGACTAGTAGGGGCATTAGCCAACTCTAAATTTCTATCACCAGGAGGATCCCCCAAAGAGAGATTGTGGCCACCCTGAGAACTCTCCAGCTCATTCTTTGAGATCCTGTAGGGTCTGAATGTTTTTCTTGAGTACTGTGATACTTCCTTTAACTTAGCTGGAGGTATTTACCCAGAAATAAGACGTCTCATTCAAGATGGCTCAAGTCCCTCCTTGTTCAGAAACCCTTGCAAAGGCCACACCGAGGTTGTTTCAGCCAGGTTAAACCTGAGAAATGGCACCATAGATATCTGGGGAGTGTGTAATTTCTTCGGTTCTGTCTCGTCACAACAAAAATTTGAAGCGACAGACTAGTGTTTCAGCCGTTGGAAGGACCAGTGTTACAGCTCCGAGTTACAGCTCCATTTTATTTAGAAAGTAAAGGAAAATACATCCCTGAGGTATGAGGGCATGCCAACCCAAAAGACGTGAAGAGAAGAGAGAGACCTCTGGCCCTTTGTCTCCTCTTTTTATGTTTTTTCTCCTCCCCCTGGGCCTACCCTATGTAAATTGGGCTAGCCAGGAGTGCTGTTTGTTTTACCTGAGGTCCTCACTTCAGTCCTCGGACTTTCCTTTGTTCTGTTTTCTTGGACTTTTCCCTTCCTTGCCTTTAGCCCCACCATTCTTGACTCCTTATTCCTTTTCTAAGTGCCTTATGAACTATGGACTGAGGTTCATGACATTGTACAGGAGACAGGGATCAAGACCATCCTCAGGGAAAAGAAATGCAAAAAGGCAAAATGGCTGTCTGGGGAGGACTTATAAATAGCTGTGAAAAGAAGAGGAGTGAAAAGCAAAGGAGAAAAGGAAAGATATAAGCATCTGAATGCAGAGTTCCAAAGAATAGCAAGGAGAGATAAGAAAGCCTTACTCAGTGATCAATGCAAAAAAATAGAGGAAAACAAAAGAATGGGAAAGACTAGAGATCTCTTCCGGAGAAGGCAATGGCACCCCAATCCAGTACTTTTTCGTGGAAAATCCCATGGATGGAGGAGCCTGGTGGGCTGCAGTCCATGGGGTCTCGAAGAGTTGGACACGACTGAGTGACTTCACTTTCACTTTTCACTTTCATGCACTGGAGAAGGAAATGGCAACCCACTGCAGTGTTCTTGCCTGGAGAATCCCAGGGACGGGGAGGCCTGGTGGGCTGCTGTCTCTGGGGTCACACAGAGTCGGACACGACTGAAGCAACTTAGCAGCAGCAGTAGCAGCAGCAGAGATCTCTTCAAGAAAATTAGAGATACCAAGGGAATATTTCATGCAAAGATGGGCCCGATAAAGGACAGAAATGGTAGGGACCTAACAGAAGCAGAAGATATTAAGAAGAGGTGGCAAGAATACACAGAAGAACTGTACAAAAAAGATCTTCATGACCCAGATAACCACAATGGTGTTATCAGTCATCTAGAGCCATACATCCTGGAATATGAAGTCAAGTGGGCCTTAGAAAGCATCACTATAAACAAAGCTAGTGGAGGTGATGGAATTCCAGTTGAGCTATTCCAAATCCTGAAAGATGATGCTATGAAAGTGCTGCACTCAATATGCCAGCAAATTTGGAACACTCAGCAGTGGCCACAGGACTGGAAAAGGTCAGTTTTCATTCCAATCCCAAAGAAAGGCAATGCCAAAGAATGCTCAAACTACCACACAATTGTACTCATCTCAGATGCTAGTAAAGTAATGCTCAAAATTCTCCAAGCCAGGCTTCAGCAATACGTGAATCATGAAATTAAAGATGTTCAGGCTGATTTTAGAAAAGGCAGAGGAACCAGAGATCAAATTGCCAACATCTGCTGGATCATCGAAAAAGCAAGAGAGTTCCAGGAAAACATCTATTTCTTCTTTATTGACTATGCCAAAGCTTTTGACTGTGTGGATCACAATAAACTGTGGAAAATTCTGAAAGAGATGGGAATACCAGACCACCTGCCCTGCCTCTTGAGAAATTTGTATACGGGTCAGGAAGCAAAAGTTAGAACTGGACATAGAAAAACAGACTGGTTCCAAATAGAAAAAAGAGTCTGTCAAGGCTGTATATTGTCACCCTGCTTATTTAACTTCTTTTTTTTTTTTTTTTATTTAACTTCTATGCAGAGTAAAGCATGAGAAACGATGGGCTGGAGGAAGCACAAGCTGGAATCAAGATTGCTGGGAGAAATATCAATAACCTCAGATATGCAGATGTCATCACCCTTATGGCAGAAAGTGAAGAGGAACTAAAAAGCCCCTTGATGAAAATGAAAGAGGAGAGTGAAAAAGTTGGCTTAAAGCTTAACATTCAGAAAATGAAGATCGTGGCATCTGGTCTCATCATTTCATGGGAAGTAGATGGGGAAACAGTGGAAACAGTGTCAGACTTTATTTTTCTGGGCTCCAAAATCACTGCAGATGGTAATTGCAGCCATGAAATTAAAAGACGCTTACTCCTTGGAAGGAAAGTTAAGACCAACCTAGATAGCATATTAGCAGAGACATTACTTTGCCAACAAAGGTCCATATAGTCAAGGCTATGGTTTTTCCAGTAGTCATGTATGGATGTGAGAGTTGGACTGTGAAGAAGGCTGAGCGCCAAAGAATTGATGCTTTTGAACTGTGGTGTTGGATAAGACGCTCAAGAGTCCCTTGGACTGCAAGGAGATCCAACCAGTCCATTCTAAGAGAGATCACTCCTGGGTGTTCTTTCGAAAGAATGCTACTAAAGCTGAAACTGCAGTACTTTAGCCACCTCATGGGAAGAGTTGACTCATTGGAAAAGACTCTGATGCTGGGAGGGATTGGGGGCAGGAGGAAAAGGGTCGACAGAGGATGAGATGGCTGGATGGCACACCGACTCAATGGACATGAGTTTGGGTGAACTCCAGGAGTTGGTGAAGGACAGGGAGGCCTGGTGTGCTGCAGTTCATGGGTTCGCAAAGAGTCGGACAAAAATGAGCGACTGCTCTGAACTGAACTGAACTACCTAACCATTATCATCAAATGATGGATCCTGGTGATTAATAATGCACACACAACAATGTGATAATGCCTGTCATATTTTAGTGAAATCATATTAAGTCGCCTAGCATACCTGCACACCTGCATGTAAGTTTTCAATTGTTTTCTTCATTATGTATAGCTATAGTACAGTATAGGAGTAAATTTCAAATCTTTTCCCCTATTTCTAAGATTACCATTAAACACTTAGGTTTTAGATTATATTTAAACAAGCTCTTTGACTATGACTAGAAAGTACTTTAAGCGATATACACACATTTTTAAAATTTTCCCTAAAATAGTGTGCTCTAGGATTTTAAGTTTTCCAGATTAACCTAATTAATTGAAATAGAATATACATTTTTGTTGAAATGAAAAGCATGTAATAGATGATACCAGCCATACAAGGCATGGTTTTCACATTATGATTCAGTGATAAGTCTTCTTGTCTTAACTGTTCTCTTATTTTCAAAAGACTAGGTGAAAGACTACTTTTGATTTCTGTGAAATGTAAATCTTTTATAGCCTGGTTTTTCTCCAAATTCCTCAAATTTAAAGCAAAGTCTTTATAATGGAGAGATCATCTTCCTTTCACATCCTCTCTCTTAAACTTATGTGTCTAATGCTGAAGGCAAAAAATATAAGAGAATCAGCTGCTGTTATGTGAGAACTATGGCTCTAGTATGAAAAATACTATTTGTAGTGTTGGTCGAGATTACTTAAAGAATTTAGAAGTCGTTGCTCCTGTCCTTAGAATAAGAGAAAACTGAAAAAATAGCTCAACGATTTTAGCCCAGTGAGACCCACACAAAAATCTGACTTTGAGAACTATAAATTTGTGTTGCTTTAAGACATCACACTTGTGGCCACTTGATACAGTAGCAATAGGAAAATAATATGTGGATGAATCCAGAGAATCAGACCTCAAGCAGAAACCACTAGGGCTATCAGCTGGTATGTGTGTTGGTTGCTCAGTCGTGTCTGACTGTTGGCAACTGCGTGGACTATAGCCCGCCAGGCTCCTCTATCCATGGAATTCTCCAGGCAAGAATACTGGAGAGGGTTGCCATTCCCTTTTTCAGGGGATCTTCCTGACCCAGGGATTAAACCTAGGTCTCCTACATTGTAGGCAAATTCTTTACCATCTGAACCACCATGGAAGCCCCATCAGCTGGTTGGAACATCAAAACGCTAATTTTTACAAATTGCTGGAAGCTGGGTGTGGACTAATGAGAAAGTCCTGAGAGCCATGGACTTCTCAGAGAGGTCTTAACATTTTTATGGCTTTTACCACTTGGCTCTCATGATGTAGATCTAAGAAAGATCTCCTGTGGCTCTGGCCAGAGTGGGTGGGAAGACCAACCAACAAAATAGATCAAGAGCTTTCTCCACAATAAAGGCTTACAGCTTAGGTTGACCCTTGTGTAAAGTATACATTTTATTGGTTTTTCCTTGTACCTTAAGGTGAACAATTGAGAAAATACTGGTTTAAGCCAGCAGTTCATAAAGGTGGGTTCTGGGATAAGAAGCATCAGCATATTCTGGGAACCTGTTAGAAATGCAAGTCTTTGGAATCCACTTCAGGACTACTGATCGGACACTCTAGGGGTGGGGCCAGACATCAGTGTTTTAACAAATCTTCCAGGAAATTCTGATGGAGCTAACAGTTGAAGCATAAGAAGTTTGAGAAAAAAAGAGAGCCCAAGACAGATCCTTTGCATTAACAGGGGCTCTTCTGTGATGTGAGGGCATCTAGATGTTTCCTTGTGCTTCTTTGGTATAGGGAAGGGGAAAAGGAAGAAGCCTACTGAAAACCAGAAGACTTAGAATGGCCTTTCCAGAGTCTGTAATAGATGCACAGGAAGTAGAAGCCACAAGCAATTCCCCTAAACCAGGATTTTCAAGGGGTTGGCAGCATCTGAAAGAATCAAGGGAAAGCCAAGGCAGCAACAAGGTGAACCAACCAGCCAGTTTTGCACATACCAGCACCCAGGGAGGGTACAGTGAGCTTCTGGTGAGGTGTTAATGGAAGAGGAAGGAAGCAGAAGCTCTCAGAATGTTTGTATAAAGTAAGACTATTTTCATGTCTAATATGGAAGATAAAATTATACCCACACCCTTTCCCTACCTAAACCCTAACCAGTTAACTTGGAGCTCATGAAGCAGTCACACACAAATTTAAAAAGATGACAAAACCAACAATTTTGAAATTGTTGTAGAGAGTTCACATATTTTAACACAACTACATAAAGCTGATTAATAACATTTTGTTATCTAGAAAATATTTGAGAATTAAAGTCTTTTTTTTTCAGATTTCTTTTCTCAAATAGTTTCTATGAAGTGAATTTGATGGAAATATTGACTGAAATAGAGATGTTGCAGTGATAAACTAAAACCACTTGAGGGCAGTAAAAGCACATTTCTTGTGTTTGTTGCAGCTGATTTAATTATAACTTTAAACCAAACACTACCAAAATGCCCTTTTTTGTATTTCTACCTTGGTCTAGAGTTACACCTCACCTCTGCAGTTCAGATTCCTAGAGAATTTCTCCATGTAGGTAAAACAACAACAACAATTATTTTCAATGCAACATTTTTGTTTGTTTATCTGCTGTATTTTTGCTGTGGCTTGTACTGATATAATTCTGAGACATCGCACAATTAAGTCATAAGTTCAATGTCTTCTCAAATAATCTATTAGGTTCATGGAAGTATATCCCCAAATTCATCGATATATGTGTACCCATGGTTATGTGCATGTGTGTTTACCCAGAAAAGTTTGAGTAAATAAATAAAATACTGTATGTAACCATACAGTGAGCCAGCAGAATTCTTTGGAGGCACATTCATAAAGTATCTTTATTCTTTCCTATCACTGTCCTGTAAACCCACTGTCAAAACCCTCTTTTTCATGACCATCTTGGATAAATCTTGGGCAAGTCCCATAATTTCTCAGAAGTTAAAAAAAAAAAAAATTGTCAAGTTATTTTGTTTCCTTCTCAACTTATCTCATTTCAGTAAGTAAAATATCTGTCTTATAAAATACTTAAAATTCCAGACTTCGTGTAAAGTTTATCGTCTCCATTTCATCTGCTCTTGAAGTGGGGAGAAGTGGTGGGGTGGCGACACATATTCAGGTTGATGTCTCTGCCTAGTTTCTACTCATCTGGTTGCTTACTAGGCTGCCTCTGACTTCTGGAAGATTGAAAGAGAGGGAAGAGAGGTACAGAGATGTCTTTCTTTGAAATCTGTGATACACACTGATTTTCTCTATCTGTGGAAGAACTTTATGCCTAATTTCTCTTGAGTTAACTTGTGGGAACTTTGAGAGCTGTGTGATTACACTACTAAATCAAGGGCCAGCTTAATTGGTGTGAGCCCTGTGCAGATTCTCAGGACCACAAGCTCAGGGGGGGGGGCCTCAGCCTTGTTTTAATGCTCTGTCATCACCATCGTGAAATGTTTAAATTTTGAACAAGAGCACCCTGCATGCTTATGTGCTAAGTTGCTTCAGTTGTGTCCAACTCTTTGTGACCCTATGGACTGTAGCCCTCCACGCTTCTCTGTCCATGGGATTCTCCAGGCAAGAATGCTGGAGTGGGTTGCCATGCCCTCCTCGGGGGATCTTCCTGACCCAGGGATTGAACCCCCATCACTTGCATCTCCTGTATGGGCAGGTAGGTTCTTTATCACTAGCGCCATGACCCAGCAAATTACAAAGCATGTCCTAACTGAGCCACTCCAGCTTCAGCTCCATTGCCGGGCAGTGCCTCTCCTTCAGCTGAAAATCTACAATCTCCTCCTCAGTCTCTTTCTGGTCAGGTAAACTCTACAGCAGAAACCAATTTGGGTGGGATTCCATGAACTGAGACACAAGCCAATATCCCTACTTAGGTTCTTTTGTTGTAGAAAAGCAAACACTTTGGGAAGTACAGCCATTGGAAACCTCTAAGCTAGTGCTACAAGTTCTCTGTGGAGCCAAACTCTTCAAAGAGACTTTTATCCTCAAGCATGAGTCAGATGATTCTATTGTTTTAAATGACAATGATCCCACTGAAGCTCTCCTTGAAACCCTCCTCCTCCAGATAATTGTCAAGTCAATCCTTCGTCTAACTCCCTGACTTCTTCACCTCAATTCTTTTATATCTTCAAGAGAAATGAGGAGCTGAGGGTCTAAACTTTAGTTCTTGGATCTCCTATGCAGGGTCTCCAAAGGGGTTTAGCCTCACTCTGAAAACTGCTGGTTCTTGCCTTCTGCTCTTCTGTTCTCAGCCTTTTAAGAAACTTGGCAGAAGCAGAGTCCCAGGACAGTGCTCAACCATATCATTTATAGCAACAAATTCTTATTTAAAGGGAGAGATTTTGAAATTAAAATACTTCAGAAACATTTTAAGAAGCACCAATTCTATAAAGATGTTAATAACCTCATCAATAGAAAGTGAAGTCGCTCAGTCATGTCCGACCCTTTGCAACCCCATGGACTGTAGTCTACCAGATTTCTCTGTCCATGGGATTTTCCAGGCAAGAGTACTTGAGTGGGTTGCCATTTCTTTCTCCAGGAGATCTTCCTGACCCAGGGATCGAACTCAGGTCTCCTGCATTGCAGGCAGACGCTTTACCCTCTGAGCCACCAGGGAAGCCCATAGATAGAAAAGTTCCATTCAAATATGTTGAGCATCTCTTTTGTCTAGGAAACAGCATTAAGTTCTAATGATATGCAAATTAATAAGACAGTCTTGGTGAGCTCAGAGTTAGGGAACAGCATAGATGATTTTGTGAAGATGGGTGATAACAAAGTTTTGTCATGGGTTTTGTGCAACTTTCCTGAGCTTGTGGGTGAGAGTGGGGGTTGTGGAGCTTCTTCTCTGAAGCTTCCTGATTGATAGATGGCTTTTAAGAACCTCTTTTGTAGAAGCATAGCTTCTGGCTCATAGCTGAGTCTCTGGCTCCACCATATCCACATTGGAGTTGGGACAGGATGAATTCCCAACTTACACACTTTTAGACAAGGGGTTCCACTTTACCCATAAACTATTTTATGCCTATCCAAAACTAAATTCCATAGCAAAGCTTTGCATAGGGCATCTTGCATTTTTTCTATCTCGTTGCTATGAGGAATCAGTATTAGAGCCAACAGACAAAACCCTTTTTTAGCTTCCCTTCAGTGTGTGACAAATAGTCCACAAAGAGTAGTGGGTGGATATCAGACTCTGTGTGTTCCATTAATGGATAGAAGAGGGAAGCCGATGGCGGCGTTCTCAGTGACACTTCATATCTTAATGTGGAATTTTGTCCTCTCCTCCTTTTTATTTCCCCCCTTGGAGAGTTCCTATTATGATAAATAAAATCTTATTAAATCTTTTAGGTTATGAATCCTTTTCAGAATGAAGGGGGCATTTAGATCTCTATCAAGGAAAAAATTTCCTAAGTTCATTGAGTTAAAAAAAAAAATCCCATTTAGTTGGAAAGGAAACAGGGGATAGGGTGGATTTCAATTTGGAATTTCTGGGACATAACAATTATAAGGTGATTCACAACTTGGAAACATCTGTCCAGATTTTGTCTTTTTGCTACTAAAGAAAGAAAATCAATGCATACTGATTACAGAATTTGATAACTGGATCATTTTCTAAATAGGTTGACTTAACTGGGTGTTATTTTTCGTGTGTGTGTGTGTGTGTGCAACTCAGTCATGCAGTTTTTCTTGGGGAGGGAGTCACATTTTGCGTAAATATCCTCTGCAATAGTGGAGCCAAAACACGCCTTCTGATCGGCCCTGATGTGTTTCTTCCCTGAAGCACTGAAATCATCTTGTACCACTTTCAAATCATCATGTATCACTCTCAGTATGAAGGAACAGTATTTCTGAAGCAATATCAATTGCTTCCATAGCCTGTGCATTGGGTATTAGTACATCATATCATATACTTTTCATTAATGATAATTTCTCCCATTCTCAGAATAGGGTTCTCACACTTTCAGGAAAGATGTCAGGAAGGCTCATTTCTCATCTCTACCTTTATCTTCCCAAAGGATATCTTTTTTTCAGTTCTTCCTTTCTATCTAGAAATATACTAGAGTTAAAGCTGTAAAATCCTCATCTGCTATTGTTAAAACCTCTGGTGGAAGGCCCAGATTTTCAGTCATGTCTCTGTCCACCACAACTTTGAGAGGTCCAGTCAATTCATACTCCAGTGGAGGGTATCAGAGGTCTGAGGGTCAAAACTGTCTTACAGAGCATTTTCCTTTTCTGGGTGAACTCTGGACAATAACAAATGATTAAGTCATACTCTTATGGCTATAATATTTGAATGCAGAGTTCCAAAGAATAGCAAGGAGAGATAAGAAAGCCTTCCTTAGTGATCAATGCAAAGAAATAGAGGAAAACAATAGAATAGGAGAGACTAAAGATCTCTTCAAGAAAATTAGAGATACCAAGGGAACATTTCATGTAAAGATGGGCTCAATAAAGGACAGAAATGGTATGGACCTAACATAATCAGTAGATATTAAGAAAAGGTGGCAAGAATACACAGAAGAACTGTACAAAAAAGATCTTCATGACCCAGATAATCATGATGGTGTGATCACTCACCTAGAGCCAGACATCCTGGAATGTGAATTCAGGTGAGCCTTAGGAAGGCCCAAACACTATGAACAAAGCTAGTGGAGGTGAGGGAATTCCAGTTGAGCCATTTCAAATCCTGAAAGATGATGCTGTGAAAGTGCTGCACTCAATATGCCAGCAAATTTGGAAAACTCAGCAGTGGCTACAGGACTGGAAAAGGTCAGTTTTCA
>NW_011494614.1:2137942-2138788 GCF_000754665.1 Bison bison bison | reverse complement strand
CCCTGGTGGAGCAGCCCCACCCGCAGCCTGTCTGGGGAGAGCCTGGGCTCTATAGCTCCAGCTGGTGCCTCTTCATTCTTTGACATAAAAATAAAGATTTCCTTTGTTTTGGAGGCAACTTACCCTTGTCCTGTTGGCTTGAACAACACTGGGCAGGAGGACTCCTGTTGGAGACCAACTTGGGTGGATCAGTAACAAGCGCTGTCAGGTATTATTGCTGATATATATCTTAGAGCCCATATACCATTTTACATATATTATCTTCCTTATAAGACTATGACCCTCTAAGGACATAGTTCCTAATTCATATTTTCCAATCAATCAGTGTGGAATCTTGCTATTTAGTATTTGGATGGCACTAGTGGTTCAAAATTCTCCAAGCCAGGCTTCAGCAATATGTGAACCATGAACTTCCTGATGTTCAAGCTGGTTTTAGAAAAGGCAGAGGGACCAGAGATCAAATTGCCAACATCTGCTGGATCATTGAAAAAGCAAGAGAGTTCCAGGAAAACATCTATTTCTGCTTTATTGAGTATGCCAAAGCCTTTGACTGTGTGGATCACAATAGATTACGGAAAATTCTGAAAGAGATGGGAATACCAGGCCACCTGATCTGCCTCTTGAGAAACCTGTATGCAGGTCAGGAAGCAAAGTTAGAACTGGACATGGAACAACAGACTGGTTCCAAATAGGAAAAGGAGTCTGTCAAGGCTGTGTATTGTCACCCTGCTTATTTAACTTCTATGCAGAGTTCATCATGAGAAATGCTGGGCTGGAGGAAGCACAAGCTGGAATCAAGATTGCTGGGAGAAATGTCAACAATCTCAGATATGCAGATGACACCAC
>NW_011494614.1:2133962-2137842 GCF_000754665.1 Bison bison bison | reverse complement strand
TATAAACAAAGCTGAGCAGAGAAGAATTCATGCTTTTGAAGTGTGGT
Source organism: Bison bison bison (assembly GCF_000754665.1). NCBI lineage: Eukaryota > Metazoa > Chordata > Mammalia > Artiodactyla > Bovidae > Bison > Bison bison. Next base: position 2,137,795 of record NW_011494614.1, on the reverse strand, counting down.
GTTGGAGAAGACTCTTGAGAGTCCCTTGGACTGCAAGGAGATCCAACCAGTCCATCCTTAAGGAGGTCAGTCCTGGGTGTTCACTGGAGGGACTTATGTTGAAGCTGAAACTCCAATATTTTGGCCACCTGATGTGAAGAGCTGACTCCTTTGAAAAGACCTTGATATTGGGAAAGATTGAGGGTAGGAGAAGAGGACGACAGAGGATGAGATGGTTGGATGGCATCACCAACTCAATGGACATGAGTTTGAGTGAACTCTGGGAGTTGGTAATGGACAGGGAGGCCTGGTGTGCTGCGGTTCATGGGGTTGCAAATAGTTGGACACAACTGAGTGACTGAACTGAACTGAACTTGTGGCTAGATAATACTATAAATACTAAGTTTATTGTATTATCCCATCCAGTTTAGGAGAAGTAAGGAATGTTACCAGTCTACTCTTTGAAAGACTCTCCAAATGTATACGTTGAATTTAACCATGTAGCCCAATTCAGGGCTAAAAAGTCTAGTTTACGAATGGGAGATTGAGCTTTTAGTCATGACTAGCAAATGCCAGTGTTTTCTTTCTCCACATATTTGTTTTTTAAAAATATACTACTACTGGTAAGGCTTATGAGCCAGTGACCATATATGATGTGTAATGCTTATTGAAATTAGTAGAATTCAAATGATGGTGTTTTGATAAAAATAGTTTCCTGGGTGTGACACCAGAGTCATGGTACTGTGAGTCATTCTGTCCCTCTCCTTTGATCTAAGGAGTAAAACATCCATAACTCAATGCAAGTTCCTCATACCAGGACATTGGCAAGTTCCATACATCTGTATATCAAACAGTGGGTGGACTGAACACAGAGAAGAGGCAGAACCAGGGAAAACGTAGAAGTGGTGCCCGAAACCTTGGATTCTCTGCCATACCAGGTAAACCTGCAGTCCAAGAGAACCCAGTGGCAACAGGGAAGCAGTGCAGGAGACTCCAGCTTCCTGGTTGCGACAGTGCTCACTACCACAGGGGACTGCCAGCAGTAGCGGCAGTGGGACTTGTGACCCCCATCCCTCCATCTGTAGTGGCACCAGCAGAGGTGGCATCTGTGAATACAACAACCCCAGAGGTAGCAAAGGCACCCGTGACCCCAGCTCCCTGCATACCTTTCTTCCTCCGCTACACCTGTTTCCCTCCACCCAGGCAATCCTGATCACAGTGGAGGTGCCTGCCATCCTGCGGTGCCCAGCAGCAATACCAGTGACAGCAGCGACACTGGCATATCAGGGCGCCAGCAATCCTGGAGGCAGAAGCAGTGACAATGAGGGCACCTCACAGTGACACCTCTGATAGAAGTGTGAGAGTGGGAAGTTCTGGTTCTCAACAGCAGGCAGAAGCAGCTCAGGTAAGAGAATCAATAATTTGTGCTATAGTGCCATCTACTGAAAGATAAAAGAAAGACTGCTAATTACCGATCTGTTGGATTGTTTAAATAGAAACAAGTAAAACAAACAAACAAAAACTTTACTTAGAGAGGAAATGTATTCACTACTTAAAATGGACCAGCAGCAGAGCCGCTCATCAAACACCATGAAGAACCACAGTAACGCTGTACCATAAAAAAGAGAATGACCATTCTTCAGAAACCAAACTTAAAAGCATGGAATATTACAATTTAACTAAGAGAAAGTTCAACATAGTTGTGAAGCTCAACAAGCTACAAGAAAATTCAGAAAGGCAATTCAATGAGTTCATGAATAAAATTAATGAACAGAAGGAATGCTTTGCCAAAGAGACTGAAACTCTGATAAAAAACTGAACAGATATTATGAAATGAAAGAACTAAAAATATGAGATAAAGAAAGCTTTATCTCATATTTTGGCTTAAAACTCAACATTCAGAAAACTAAGACCATGGCATCCGGTCCTATCACTTCATGTCAAGTAGATAGGGAAACAATGGAAACAGTGAGAGACTACTTTTTGGTCTCCCAAAATCACTGCAGCTGGTGACTGCAGTCATGAAATTAAAAGATGTTTGCTCCTTGGAAGAAAAGCTATGACCAACTAGACAGCATATTAAAAAGCAGAGACTTTACTTTGCCAGCAAAGATCCATCTAGTCAAAGCTATGATTTTCCCAGTAGTCATGTATGGATGTGGGAGTTGGATTATAAAGAAAGCTGAGCGCTGGAGAACTGATGCTTTGGAACTGTGGTGTTGGAGAAGACTCTCAGAGTCCCTTGATGGCATCACTGACTCAATGGACATGAGTTTGAGTAAGTTTGAGTAAGTTTAAGGAGTTGATGATGGACAGGGAAGCCTGGCATGCTGCAGTCCATGGGGTCGCAAAGAGTAGGACAGGACTGAGCAACTAAACTGAAACTGATCCCTCCAAAGTCTAATTCTCTAAGTTATTAACATCAAGGATAGAAGAACTCAGAAACCCAGAATACACAAAAGAGCAGATATTTAATAATTACACTTTAGCTTTTGTAAATCCTTTACTGGTCTCACTCACTCATCTGACAAGCTGAGTGAAATTAGTGGAAGAACCCTGATTATATTTTTTAAAGAGATAAAAAAGAAAATGGAAAGTGGAAGTTTCTTACAGTAGGTAATATTTGCATAGCCAGTTACAAAATTTAGCCTGCTATTAAGTGAAAGATTTTATTTCAGATTTTAAAGATCAATATGTTACAGTGAGCAAAACATACAAGTAAAGCATGACATTTTATGGTAATCTTCATGCTGTTTTATAATTACAGTTCAAGTCTCAAAGCTAAAATAAATAGATACATAAAATATACTGTCTCCTCACTTTAAATATAAACTCTAGATTTACTCATGCTAAATTCAGTGAAAGCTGGCAAAAACCAGTCCTTTTCCAGTGTGTATAGATAAAGCACTGGGTAGGTTTCTCATTGAGCCTGAATGCTTTTCCTCTGGGATCCATGAAATAACTCTGTGCTATGCTAAGTTGCTCAGTCATATCTGACTCTTTGCAACCCCATGGACTGTAGTCAGTCAGGCTCCTCTGTCCATGGGATTTTCCAGGCAAGAATATTGGAGTGGGTTGCCATTTCCTTCTCCAGGGAATCTTCCTGACCCAGGGATCAAAGCCACATCTCTTGCTTGGCAAGTGGATTCTTTACCACTGAGCCCACCTGTGAAGCCCCTATACCCTCTTAATAATTTTCTCAATTTTGCCTGAAGTACTTTATGATAATCTCTGTTACTTGCATCCAAATGACCCCAGACCTGAAGTACTGCAGTCTTAAGTAGCTCATTAGATACCCACACCACTTTCCTTTTCTAGTCAATATCTAATGCAAGTAAGTAGGAGCACTTAGGGTAACGGTACCAACCTCAGGAAGGTTATGGAAGAACTTAAGATTCAGGTGATAACTCAGTCATCCTGACAGCAAATAAGAATGATCAACTTAGCAATGCAGGAGAGTAGGCATACCCTAAAGACATGAGTAATGAGGGGTTCATCTCACATTTGTCACTTGGCAGACCCCACTAACAATTCCCAGGAAATAAAAATAGAATCTAGGTAATGAAGTCTAACCTTCTTTATCTTTTCCTTTGTGCTTCGTCTTATTTCATTCGCTCATAGAGTGTTGTGTGCAGAGGCCTTTCCTGGTGAACTTCAGGCCAGAGTTCCTAGTGTGAAAGAGCTTCACCAGGCACTTCAGCTCATCTGGCAAGGGCAGAAGCACTGCACAAGACACACTCAATTTAGGATGGTGGCAACAGGCGTGATGTGTGCAGGGACGCTGTGCTCAACACTAGGAGATCTGGAGCACGAGCTCTGCAGCTACACCCACCTCACAGAAACTGCCCTCCCCC
>NW_011494614.1:2133380-2133661 GCF_000754665.1 Bison bison bison | reverse complement strand
TGTGGAAAATTCTGAAAGAGATGGGAATACCAGACCACCTGATCTGCCTCTTGAGAAATTTGTATGCAGGTCAGGAAGCAACAGTTAGAACTGGACATGGAACAACAGACTGGTTCCAAATAGGAAGAGGAGTCCGTCAAGGCTGTATATTGTCACCCTGCTTATTTAACTTCTATGCAGAGTACATCATGAGAAATGCTGGGCTGGAGGAAGCACAAGCTGGAATCAAGATTGCCGGGAGAAATATCAATAACCTCAGATATGCAGATGACACCACCCTT
>NW_011494614.1:2122553-2133239 GCF_000754665.1 Bison bison bison | reverse complement strand
TTTGAACTGTGGTGTTGGAGAAGACTCTTGAGAGCCCTTGGACTGCAAGGAGATCCAACCAGTCCATTCTGAAGATCAGCCCTGGGATTTCTTTGGAAGGAATGATGCTAAAGCTGAAACTCCAGTACTTTGGCCACCTCATGCGAAGAGTTGACTCATTGGAAAAAACTCTGATGCTGGGAGGGATTGGGGGCAGGAGGAGAAGGGGATGACAGAGGATGAGATGGCTGGATGGCATCATTGACTCAATGGTCCTGAGTCTGGGTGAACTCCGGGAGTTGGTGATGGATATGGAGGCCTGGTGTGCTGTGATTCATGGGTTCGCAAAGAGTCAGACATGACTGAGCGACTGAAGTGAACTGAGTGGTTGGCAACCCACTCCAGTGTTCTTGCCTGGAGAATCCCAGGGATGCGGAAGCCTGGTGGGCTGCCATCTATGGGGTCACACAGAGTCAGACACGATTGAAGTGACTTAGCAGCAGCAGCAGCAGCAGTGGTAAAGAACCCTTCTGCTAATGTGGGTTAGACATAAGAGGTGCGGGTTCCATCCCTGGGTCTGGAAGATCCCCTGGAAAAGGGCATGGCAACTCTCTCCAGTATTTTTGCCTGGAGAATCCCATGGACAGGGCAGGCTGGAGGGCTACAGTCCATGGGGTCACAAAGAGTCGGACATGACTGAAGTGACTTAGTATGCATGCACGCATGTGCCTAATACATTTTTGTCAAAAGAGGGAAAATGATAGAAGGTTACGATTACTCTCATTGGAAATTCTGATATTCAGGGATAGCTTATTTGAAAACAAAGGGAATATACCTTAAAAGAAGTGATTCTCTGAGATGTCACCTTATAGGTAGGATGAATGTGAAAGTCACTCAGTCATGTCTGGCTCTTTGTGACCCCATGGATTGTAGCCCACCAGGCTCCTCTCTCCATGGAATTCCTTGGATAGACTAGTGGTTCTCAGTCAGGACTAGTTTGTCCCTTAGAGGTATTTAGTAATGCCTGGTGACATTTTTGTTTATCACAACTGGGGTAAGGGATGCTACTAATATCTTTAGTGGTTACAGGCCAGGGGATGCTGTTAAACATCCTACAATGCCCAGAAAAACCCATTCTCAACTTTTCACAGCAAATAATTACTTGGTTCAAAATGCCAGTAGTACCAAGGTTGAGGAATGCTAACTTTCCCCCTGATCAAAGACTTTTTTTCCTTGCTGACTGGAGTAGGAAGAACACCTCTAGACTTCAGTTACTAACACCAGCAACTGGTGCCAGAGGCAGTATTTGTCCCACTGCAGCAATTCTCCTCTTATTTCATTAGGTAATAGGACAGCTTAAGCTTTCGCTGGACCCTCAATTACCAACCAGAGACTACAACTCTTATCCTCTCTTGTAGGCAAGATTGAGGAGACAAGATTAAATTCTAGCCAATGAAAATGAGTAGAAATGATGTGTACTTTATGTCCTTCAAAAGGAAGATCTTTGCAGTCTTCATTCTTTCTTTCCTGCAAATTATAACATGGATGTGGAGGGTATGAATGATATTTGTCCATGTAGATATGGTTAAAATTACAGGAAGGGAATTCCTCAGGGTTCAGTGGTTAGGACTCAGTGCTTTCATTGCTATGGCCTGAATTCAATCCCTGGTTGGGAAACTCCACATGCCACACAGCATGGTCCAAAAAAAAAAAAAAAAGTGATGGACAATAGAAACCTGGTCTCGTAGAGCAGTCACCTACCTGCTTTATCCTGCCCGTTCCCTGCTGGCCAGTCACACAAGAAAAAAGGCAAACTGCTTTTTGCTTCAAACACCTCTGTTTGAACATTTTATAATAGCAATTCTGTTTTTGTTCTAATACAAACCGATACAGTTTTTAGTGTTCTACATGATGACTGGGAGTGAGTAGTACTAGCCACATGGTTTAGAAAGCTGTAGACAGGACTGGTTAAAACTGGTAAATATATAATATTGGTAGCCAGAAGCAAAGAGACCACATCTCAAAAGACCATATTATTTGCATGTAGTGGAATTTGTAGCAGTCAGCTAACTCAGGGATCACACCAACTGTGAAACATGGTAGATGTTGAAGTTACTGTGATTTTCAAATTGAAGAATTTATTTGGTTGGCCCAAAAGTCCATTCAGGGTTTTCCATAAGATGTTACAGAAAATCCCGAATGAACTTTTGGGCCAACCCAATAGAATGTGTATTGATTTTTCCTCCTGTATTGGTATTATATTTAATTTTCTTGCTTATAAGCTTTAGAGGTGTGATTAAGATTTATAACCACCCTACTCCAGTACTCTTGCCTGGAAAATCCCATGGATGGAGGAGCCTGGTGGGCTACAGTCCATGGGGTCTCGAAGAGTCGGACACGACTGAGTGAGTTCACTTTCACTTTTCACTTTCATGCATTGGAGAAGGAAATGGCAACCCACTCCAGCGTTCTTGCCTGGAGAATCCCATGGATGGAGGAGCCTGGTGGGCTACAGTCCATGGGGTCTCGAAGAGTCGGACACGACTGAGTGAGTTCACTTTCACTTTTCACTTTCATGCATTGGAGAAGGAAATGGCAACCCACTCCAGCGTTCTTGCCTGGAGAATCCCAGGGATGGAGGAGCCTGGTGGGCTCCCATCTATGGGGTCACACAGAGTCGGACACGACTGAAGCAACTTAGCAGCAGCACAGCAGCAGTAGAAAAAAAAAAAAATTCAGTTTCCTGGGACAATGCTCTATGGAAAGGAGTTGGACAGTTGACTCATTATAAACACTAGCTATCTTAAGAGTAATGCAGATATCTTATTTAGGAATTTGAGCAAAAGATGGGGAGTAGATAAAACAAGTACTTTTTAGCTACCAAGTGCCTGATCCTCTGCTTTATTCCTTTTGTTGTGGGATATAATTTCAATGAAAAAATCATGTTTTTTTCCTCCTGCATGTTGTGGTTACTGCCCCTATTTCCACCTATCAGATAAGTGGCTTTCATCCTTTTGAAGAAGGACACATGTAGCTGAGAAGGCAAAAATCAATTGAGCTCCTGAAGAGATATGTTAAAACTCCTCTGAACCAGGAATTTTGAAAGCCAAGACTTTCATGAGCCAAGTTTTTGAGATCACAAAGTATTTTTAAGCTAAAAAAGGCTAAGTCTCTGGAGACTGTTGAACATGGAGTCTTGAGGATAAAGTTAGGGGTGGAGAGGAGCTTGCTAAGAAAAAAGTATTTTCCCACGCCTAAAGGAGATGAAGTTTAATAAGTGACTGGGGTGAGTGTTATCTGAGGGGAAGGAGCTAGAGTATGGAAATTGGGGGTGACTGAAACAGCACGTGGTCCCCTATTGTCAGCCCAACTAAGATTTGGATGGGCAAGTGCAGACCACAGGGAGATTTGGATCGGAGCAGACAAATTTTCCCTGAAGCCCAAGAGAGTTTAAACCTCAAAGATGTCCTCTCAGTGTACCTGTTCCCAACCCAAATCATCATCATCATCTGGCAATAGAAGGGTAGAATCAGAGACATTTCATCAGAAATGGTCACAGATGCCAAGCCTCTCACTAATTTAGACTAACACAGGCAAGTTTTCAAAAGATTTCTGTGTTCTTGAGAAGAGATAGAAGAGAGTTGTTCCTTCTGGGAATTCCCAGTTCCTGGGAATCTGGACTGTCCTTACAAGTGGGATACGCAGGATGTGAAGTGATCTTAGACACGGCAGAGGGAGAGTCAAGGGGGATGTGGATTTACAGCAGTGGGTTTAAATGGGCTAGGGAGGGATGAACAAGTAGCAGTAGGCCCCAGCATAGGTCTAAAAGGATGTGAAGAAAAGAAATGGGTGCATCTGCCTTTCAACATATACCAGTATATACTAAATCTCTTCCCCAAAATAATCTACGTCAATACTGTGAAGAAAAAGAGCAGAAAGCAATGAAAACAACCTGGAATTGACTATTTACCCCAAAGAAATGAAGAAAAGTCTCATAAGCCTTCTACATAAATATGCAGTGACCTCCAGAGGAGAGAGGTGAGAAATCATTCAATGATCCACAAACTCTTGCCTAGTTATGAGGATGTTTTCAAGAAATGGATTCTGAACAAAAACAGTAGTTTTGAAAATCTAAGTGTTAAAAATGGACAAGTAAACAGAAAAGTAAGTATTCTTTGAACAGGGCATAGACAGGTAAATGTGGTCCGATGCACTTTGGAGACATCTGAAACTTCCCAAAACCTCCCCAAATATCCTGATGCCCCAATCATGGAATACAGGCATTTATTGCCACAGAAGGGGGGTTAGATAGAGTTGGAGATAAATTGTCGATTAGTCCCTACATATGATTAAAAAATCTAATTGCACAAATAAGAATACTGGAAGCCAGAGTTTACTAGTACAGGAGTCAGAGTTATAAGAAGTAAAAGATATCAAAGGAGCAACTGCAAGAAAAAAAAATGAAAATTTAAGGATAGTTTTCTCAATTAAAAGAGAAAGAAGTTCAACCTGTGCTAGGAGGGAGAGTCTTATAGGACACAGGGCTGGACTTTAGAGGTTTATGTCATCTGAGAATGGGAGCTTTCAGCTTTCCTCCCCACCTGCCCTGATTCCAGATCTCTGTGCAATGAATAAAGCCAAACAGAATCGGTGTCACTAGAATGATATAAACATACTCTGGGTGGTCAGGCTCACAAAAACAACCGCAGCTTATATAGAGTCAGGTGTCAAGTTGAATGAAAACACTGAAACATCTGTGAGGAAATTTTAATTATGACACTTTCAAATGTACAAAACATCCATAAACAGAAAAGACACCTGTATATCTTCCTTCAAAATGGCCAAACTTTTTTTAATTGTCTTATTTTCATTGATTTTTTTCAAGAAATTAAATGTAATTCAACTACACTCTTCTTTCCTCCCTATTCCGTTCTTAAAAACACTGTTTGCCTGAGCATAACGAATCCCAAGTCAAAAGACAAAGAAAAAAGACTAGAGTTCAGGAGCCAAGCTTGGAGCCTATACCTGAGACTGGGCTTGAGTCTGGGTCTGAGGGCACTGAGCCCGGGTCTAAGGGGTCTGGGTCTGGGTCTAGGACTGGACTGGGCCTGGGCCCAGGTCTAAGAGTGGACTTGGACTTGGAGAGACTGGCAATGGGACCGGGACCAGTGATGGGGCTGGAACAAGGCCTAATCCTGAGCCTGGGCTTGGGACTGTGCCTCATCCTGCAATATATCTGGGCCTAGATTTAAGTTGGAGATGGGGCTGGATCTGGAGCTGGGCTGGGGCTGAAAACTGTTTGTCTGTTAGAGGAAGTTGGGGCTGCTGCAGAGCTGCAGAGACTTTGCTCTTGGTTAGTAGATATCAGGAGTGTATCTAGATTTGTTCTGATAAGGTCATCAGTGACTAAGAATTTCTCATCAACAAACTCACTAACCCCTTTCAGACTCAGACTTTCCTTTAATTCAGAAATCTTGCTATCTGAATTCAGACAAAAGTTCATCAAAAGAAGAACAAAAGTGAAAATCCAGCTTTAGTTAGGCAGAGACTTAACAGTTTGCAGTTAGAAGACATTCAGGAATCTTAGCTCTTTTAAATCTTAAACAAGTTTCAGTTATTCATATTTTATGTTTTAAACTAGTTTTTTATATTTTAATAAAACATGTTACCTTTGGTTGTTGTCAATATTGGTTTTGAAATTAAGCATTACTGTTATTTTCTAAAATCTTGTGAATCTATGATTTTATAAAAATGGGTTATGCATTATAGTCATTCATGTTGGAGATGGTACAGCTTGCCTTGGGAACAACTCTTTGAATTCCACTCTGCCTTAACTTAACTTTGAATGTCTCAGTTACTCTTAGAACCCCACTTCTGACATAACAGCATTGCCTCATGCGGTTTTTAGTGGTCCATAAGCTAGTAAAAACAATGTACAGAATAGAGACTAGATAAGACATACTCAGTAAGTATGCATTCCTTTCATAGGCACCACCCTCCATGAGGCTTCACTATGGAATACTCTCCTGAGGAACACAAGCTATTTTGGACAACTCAGTGTTTCGAGTTATGCAAAAGTGGTTATGAATAACTTAGAGACTGTAAAATACCCCCACACTAAGTTGCTTAAGTGTAAGTTACTATCCTACATTGGATTCAATTGACTTCTTCTGTTCTTTAATTGGTAAGAGAAAGTAACCATTATGGGTTTCCATGATGTCTGGCACTTAGAACTAATTTACTCAATTTTCATAGTGAGCTGAAAAGGTGTGTTATTATCCCTACTCAATATACAGTATGTGAGAGTTAGACCGTAAAGAAGGCTGAGCACCAAAGAATTGATGCTTTCGAATTGTGTTGCTAGAGAAGACTTTTGAGAGTCTCTTGGACTGCAAGGAGATCAAACCAGTTAATCTAAAGGAAATCAATCCTAAGTATTCATTGAAAGAGAGAATGAGATGGTTAGATAGCATCACTGACTCAGTAGACACGATTTTGAGTCAACTCCAGGAGATAGTGAAGGACAGGGAAGTCTGGCATGCTGCAGTCCATGGGGCTGCAAAGAGTCGGACACAACTTAACAACTGAACAACAACAACCATCTGAAGAATATGAGCCTGAGAAAGATTTTATCACTTGCCCCTAGGCAAGTGATATGTAGGTATTCCTGACTGAGCCAGGATCTGAAGTAGATACCTTCTAACCCTGCGTAGGAGCCCCCGACCTATCCCTGCTTTCTGAGTATGTGGGCACTTTACAGAGGGGGCTGACAGTGCTCCCTGACTCACAGTCAAGTGCTTGCCTTTGGTTTCTGGCATTTACTAAGTTCCTCTGACCCTTGACTTTCTTTCAATATTATGATTTAGCTTCTTTTATCTTTAGTATGAGCCCCATGTCTGTGATTCACTGTTAGATCTTCTCTCAGTTGGGTGCCTAGGGGAAGAACTTTTCCTTTTTTGGAAGTTCCATGCATGAAGCAGGGCACTCAAAGCCAGTGCTCTGGACAACCCAGAGGGATGGGGTGGTGAGGGAGGTGGAAGAGAGGTTCAGGATGGAGGTACACATGTGCACCCATGGGTAATTCATGTTGATGCATGGCAAAAACCATCACAATATTGTAATTATCCTCCAATTAAAATAAATTAATTAATTTAAAAAATAGATTTTTTAATGTATGTAAAAATTGATTTAATTTGGGCATATTCGATGATGTCGAAATAAAGACATTATATATAAACTAAGAAAAACTACACCAAATTTTTGATTTTCATGAGTCTGTCACAAATCTCGAGGCAATTTTTTTTTTATCCCCATCTAGTATAATACACTGCCACCTACGCCAGTCTGTGTTTTCAAAGAATGCAAATTAATTTTAATATTGGAATATGGCATTTTCAAGGAAGGAAAATCTGTTGTTAAAACATCATATAATTCAAATTTCATTTGTGTTTCGCTTTGAATAGTATTGCCTGTGATATTGCTTCATCTAGAAGCACAGATGGTGAAAATATGCTTATATATTCTCATTTTTTGTATTCCTTATCAATTTCATTCATAATCTTTGGCACTGTCAACTAACACAGTTTTATTTATTGAGATTCTAAAATTTCTGTAGAAATGATCTGTTCAATTGGTCTGAGTAAACAAGTCCAGGAAATTTAGTCATGAGAAAATCATTAGTCACAACCTTGACAAGTTAATGTAGTGAAGAAAAGCAAGAAGAAAGATTCTGTTGACCACTGATTACTCAACATCAGTTTCTGGTGAAAGACAAAATACTAAAAGGTGAAACAGAAAGCCTTATCAGCACTACTCCTGATCAACACGTTCAGCATGGCTGACATAGGGTTGATTGTTGTCCTGGACACCAGAGTCTCGGCAAGGACTCATCAGTATCTTGACCTCTAGAGTTACACTAGGAAAGAAATGAGAACTCTGTTGTTTTATTAGTGTTTTTGTTTGTTACCTGTTTTTTTTTTTTTTCATTAATTGCAACATCAGAACAGTAGACTTGACTAAGCATTGGCTATTAAAAACCAATTGTTAAACAATGATGAAAAGAAAAAATGAGGATTTCCCTGACAGTCCATGGTTAAGACTCTGTGCTTCCAATGCAAGGTTTGATCCCTGGTCTGGGAACTAAGATCCCATATGCCATGCAGCTAAGAAAAGGACAACTGAGTGGAGAGATTTAGCAATATTATCAAATCTTAAGGTAGCAGTAAAAAGGAACTTTGTAGTCAGAGCCAGATTACATATAATAAATTATCTAAATACTAACCTGTTATAAATTCTGTGGTCTTAGGAATATAAAATAAGAAATTAACTCATGCCTAAGATCTTACACCACCTTTGTTTTCCCTTCAGGTTAGAGTTTTGAACTCTGATCAATTGAATATCTCTTCTTGGGAGATAATGTTGCCCAGAAATTGGTACAAAGTTTCTTAAAAGAGAACCAGAGCAAGATGCTGGGAGTGATCACATGAGGCAGAGTCGTTGCTCAAGATCTTATGTGCTGATTGGCTTGGGGGTTGCCAGTTCGCTAAACCAGCATGGATAAACATCGGAAGTAGGTTTACCTAGAACAGAGGAAACAAAATAGAGTTGGACCACATCAGAAGAAAATAATGACATGAAATAGGTAGACCACCACTGTCTTTTTTTTTTTTTTTTTTATATTTTATTTTATTTTATTTTATTTTTTAACTTTACAATATTGTATTGGTTTTGCCATATATCAAAATGAATCCGCCCCAGGTATACATGTGTTCCCCACCCTGAACCCTCCTCCCTCCCCATACCATAGGACAGTATTTAAGGACAAGACTTTGGAAATTACACATGCTCGGGCTCAAATCCTTCATCCATCAGCCATTTGTAGAGACAAAATACATAACTATGCTATGATACAGACTCCTTAGCTATATCTGCCAGAATTGTGGATAAGATTAGATAAGATAAGCATCATGAACATAGTATAGGGCTTAGCTCTACAAACAGAATATAATTGGGTTTGGTAGCTAATATTAATTCTATTATTATCATCATCACCTCCATTGCATGGTCAGAGTACAGATTCTGGAGCCAGACAATTAGGTTCAAACCCTTTTATCATCATTTACTGACTCAGTAACTCTCGGTAGAATATGTACCCTTCATGTACCTTGATGTCTTCAGTTGTAAAAAGAAGATAATAATATCCATCGTGTTAAGAGGATTCAGTGATTTAATATACATGGGCTATTAGAATCACTACATCCCATAAATAGTAAGCACTCTGTTAGTTGATATTCCATCTATATAATTTTAAATGGTATAGAGAAACTCTGAGTGAGAGATCAGTGACAATTTGAACATAAGAGAAGGTGCTTTTTAGCATGAGGAAAATGATTTTTTCTTTTTTGTATGACTGTTCAAACTAAGTTCAGGTGCCTGAAGGTTAGGAATAATTGTTTTTCTAGGCCCCTGTTATGCTTGGAGGAGTACCTGTAACCATCAAATCTACAAGTAGGAGGAAACCTAGTGGTTATCCTAACCCATCTAAGACATGCACACTCTTTACAGTATTAATGCTTCCAACAACACGTGGCATAGCCAATGAAGGTGAACACATTACTTTTCAAGGCAACCAATTTTCAGACAATCACAGGAAAGAAAGTTTGCTCTTCTCTGGAACTGAATCTCAATTCCCTTCCAACCACCAGACAAGTCCAGCCCTAGAAATCATCACAGACAAAATATTGTTTCTCTTCCTTATGACAATTATTCAAATACTTGTAAATAGCATCCATATCAACTCCTCTCCTCCTCGCATTAGGCTGTTTCCCTTTTCTTGAACAAAGTACCTTCCACTGTTCTTTGTATAAAAGCAGCATGAAACCCTTTGGAATCAGACTGAGTGGACCTCAAATTTCCATGTGCTTAACTTGGGCGGTTTAGTAGATCATTCTTGAATGCTTCATGGAAATGGAAGTGGTAATACCTAACTTTAAAAATCGCATTAAGAATTAAATGTATGAGTATGTGCATAACACTAGACACAACATAAGTGTTCAAGAATAGCAACACCTGTGTTAATAATTATTGTTGTAAACAGAATATTTCTCCTGCTATTCTTGGCCTTCTTTGAGGACAATGTTCAATGTGTCGACATGTGGAAGAGAGAAAAACAATTACTTTCCTGTTTTGTACTGTTCCTAAATTTGGTTTAATCTTAATTTTTAAGCTTAAAATGTCACAGAGACATTTGAAATCACTCCTAAGGAATGCATTTGGTGAAAGTTGCAGAGTGCTTATTGTGTGTCATTCACTGTGTTAAGTGCATTAGGTACATCATGCACTGTCTCCAATACAATAATTCTATGTGGCAAAAGGTCATTACTATCCTCATTTTATATCAATAGAAAAGCAAACTGAGATTGAGTGTTATGATTGGGATTGACTGGGCTTCCCTGATGGCTCAGCTGGTAAAGAATCTGCCTACAATGCAGGAGATCCTAGTTTGATTCCTAGGTCGGGAAGGTCTGCTAGAGAAGGGTTAGGCTACCCACTCCAGGATCCTTGGGCTTCTATTGTGGCTCAGCTGGTAAAGAATCCACCAAGGAGACCTGGGTTGGGAAGATCCCTGAAGAAGGGAAAGGCTACCCATTCCAGTATTCTGGCCTAGAGAATTCCACAGAATGTATAGTCCATGGGGTCCCAAAGAGA
>NW_011494614.1:2120808-2122453 GCF_000754665.1 Bison bison bison | reverse complement strand
ATTGGAAGTATGTAACAAATTTTAAATTTAGAAACAACAGAGAAGAATGGGCTCCAGAGTTGGAGTGCTGGAAGACCTGAAGGGTCGAAAATGGCTCCATTCACGTGGTTTGTTGCCGTTTGCAGGGGCCTTGGCTGAGACTTTCACCAGGGATCTTGATCTTCTCCAGATGGGTCTACTGACAAGGCTTCTTGGACTTCCTCAAACCTCATGGCTGAGTTCCGAGGAAAAAGTAGAAAGCAGAAGCTAACAGTTCTCTTAAGTCTGGGGCACAGAAATTCTAGGAAATCACTTTCCCTGGTCAAAGCAGTCACAGCATCAACCAAAGTGTGGGGAAGTAACCCAGCTGTCAATGGGAGGGTACCACATTCATTATGTGAGAAAAGAACTGATGGAAGCCATCGCTGGAAACTATTTACTATACATGTTTATATTAAAAATGCAAAGAATGAAGCTAAAAGTGTATCTACTTGTCGATAAAACTATTCTGAGAGCAGGCTTCCCAGGTGGCTCAGTGGGTAAAGAATCCACCTGCAATGCAGGAGATGTAGGCTCTCCTGTCCATGGTGGGTTGCTATGCCCTCCTGCAGGGGATCTTTCTGACCCAGGGACTGAACCTGTGTCTCTCATGTCTCCTGCATTGGTAGATAGGTTCTTAACCACTAGTGCCACCAGTGAACCCCATACATATTATACAATTATTTTATATATATGTGTGTGTGTGTATATATATACACACTTACTTATTGTAGGTATAGATATATATGCATATATATCTTATATACTTTGTGGTATATATCACATTTTTGGCAGAATTGAAAATTTTAAAACTGGATATTTGGCATTCAGTTATACTAATTAAGCAGTTAAGCAATAATTACATCTAAATTTCAAATCTCAACACATATTTCTTGCTCTTTCCCCCAAATTAATGCATTGTCTGGGCAGTTCTGCCTCAGGCTGTGACTTGTGTTTAAATGTGGTCCATGAATTCCTTGGTCTCCCTAGATTGCATGTTCTTCTAATGACAGATAACAGGAGCACAGAGGTCAAACTTAATCACTATATCGTCTTTGCTGGTGTTATGGGCACTAATATTTCAAGCTATTTTCATGGTCAAGTTCATTTACCTACAAGTGAGGACATAAACTCTGTCCACAGGGGTGCAACTGTGAAGTCACATGGTGAAGGTCATAAATAGGTAAGTCTATAATAAAGTAAAAGTGAAGATATGGGCACAGTAATCCATTCTACCATATACTTATAACTATTTTAAAAACAAGTTTTTATCTCTTAGAAATAAATATTAGCATTTATGGAGTAAATGGTATGATATGACATCTGGTTATTATTTCAATACGATAAAGGTGATAAAGGGGAGGGTCCTTATGAAACAAAGTCTTGCATAAATTGATGACCATTGTAGTTATGTGATGGGAATACTGTGAGTTCATTTTACTATTGTTTTTACTCCAAAATAAAATGTTAAAAATTTCAGAGTAACTGAAAAACAAATACACAATGTCCTTCATCATTATTTGTAGATCATAGACTCATGAATAAATATTTGCTAAACATCCTTAGCGGAGAAGGCAATGGCACCCCACTCCAGTACTCTTGCCTGGAAAATCCCATGGATGGAGAA
>NW_011494614.1:2119372-2120161 GCF_000754665.1 Bison bison bison | reverse complement strand
GTTGCTTCTTGACCTGCATACAGATTTCTCAAGAGGCAGGTCAGGTGGTCTGGTGTTCCCATCTCTTTCAGAATTTTCCACAGTTTCTAGTGATCCACACAGTCAAAGGCTTTGGCATAGTCAATAAAGCAGAAGTAGGTGTTTTTTCCGGGACTCTCTTGCTTTTCTGATGATCCAATGGATGTTGGCAATTTCATCTTTGGTTCCTTTGCCTTTTCTAAAACCAGCTTGAACAACTGGAAGTTCTCAGTTCATACTGTTGAAGCCTGGCTTGGAGAATTTTGAGCATTACTTTACTAGCGTGTGAGGTGAGTGCAATTGTGTGGTAGTTTGAGCCTTCTTTGGCATTGCCTTTCTTTGGGATTGGAATGAAAACTGACTTTTCCAGTCCTTTGGTCACTGCTGAGTTTTCCAAATTTGCTGGCATATTGAGTGTAGCACTTTCACAGCATCATCATTCAGGATTTGTAATAGTTCAACTGGAATTCCATCACCTCCACTAGCTTTGTTCATAGTGATGCTTCCTAAGGCTCACTTAACTTCACATTCCAGGATGTCTGGCTCTAGGTGGGTGATCACACCATCGTGATTGTCTGGATCATGAAGATCTTTTCTGTATAGTTCTTCTGTGTATTCTTGCCACCTCTTCTTAATATCTTCTGCTTCTGTTAGGTCCACATCATTTCTGTCCTTTATCGAGCTCATCTTTGCATGAAATGTTCCCTTGGTATCTCTAATTTTCTTGAAGTGATCTCTAGTCTTTCCCATTCTATTATTTTTCTCTATGTC
>NW_011494614.1:2117908-2119272 GCF_000754665.1 Bison bison bison | reverse complement strand
CACTTTCACTTTTCACTTTCATGCATTGGAGAAGAAAATGGCAACCCACTCCAGTATTCTTGCCTGGAGCATCCCACGGACAGAGGAGCCTGGTGGGCTGCCATCTATGGGGTCGCACAGAGTCAGACACAACTAAAGCGACTAAGCAGCAGCAGCAGCAAACATCCTTAGAAATACAAATAGTTTTAGATTCCATCTTAGGGAAGGAGGATTTCTTAAAAAAGGAGTAATTTTGAATTGTGAAAGCCCAGATGACAAACTAATATGCTTGTTCTTTCTGAAAAGCTTTTGAGTAACATATACTTAGAACATAAATGATTGTTTCTCATTAAGCCATTTCAGTTCTATAAGTAGATATATCCACAATCATCTCTTCAGTTGTTATTCAGTGATTCAGCAAAGAATGATCACTTGTCTTTTCAACATATCACCATTACTGGATGCAATAAAAAATAAAGTTTTAATCCCCTTTTCCATACTTCACTCTATAGAAGCTATTTAGCTCATTTTATTTATTTAAATTTCAAAATATGTTATTTACAACTTATAAGGTACTTTAAGCTTATAAAAGCCCTTTAGGTATCACTTTCTGATATTCATCTTCATTACACTACAAAAGCCCACTAAACCTTCCAAAATGTGTAAAAACAGAGATGAACAAAAAATTTCAGTTTTATAAACAGTGCTTTTCCTAATTACTAGGCAAACATCTAGAACTGATATTTCTTCCCAATTCATTAAGTCTGTATCATAATTCCTTCAGTTCAGTAGCTCCGTCATGTCCAACTCTGCAACCCAATGGACTGCAGCTCACCAGGCCTCCCTGTCCATCACCAAATCCCGGAGTTTACCCAAACTCATGTCCATTGAGTCAGTGATGCCATCCAACCGTCTCATTCTCTGTCATCTACTTCTCCTCCCACCTTCAATCTTTCCCAGCATCAGGGTCTTTTCAAAGGAGTCAGTTGTTCACATCAGGTGGCCAAAGTATTGGAGTGTCAACTTCAGCATCAGTCCTACTAATGAACACTCAGGACTGATCTCCTTTAGGATGGACTAGTTGGAACTCCTTGCAGTCCAAGGGACTCTTAAGAGTCTTCTCTAACACCACAGTTCAAAAGCATCAATTCTTCTGTGCTCAGCTTTCTTTATAGTCCAACTCTCATATCCATACATGACTACTGGAAAAGCCATAACCTTGACTAGACAGACCTTTGTTGGCAAAGTAATGTCTCTGCTTTTTAATATGCTGTCTAGGTTGGTCATAACTTTCCTCCCAAGGAGTAAGCGTCTTTTAATTTCATGGCTGCAGTCACCATCTGCAGTGATTTTGGAGCCCCCCAAAATAAAGTCAGCCACTGTTT
>NW_011494614.1:2115658-2117808 GCF_000754665.1 Bison bison bison | reverse complement strand
GAATTCCATCACCTCCACTAGCTTTGTTCATAGTGATGCTTCCTAAGGCTCACTTAACTTCACATTCCAGGATGTCTGGCTCTAGGTGGGTGATCACACCATCGTGATTGTCTGGATCATGAAGATCTTTTCTGTATAGTTCTTCTGTGTATTCTTGCCACCTCTTCTTAATATCTTCTGCTTCTGTTAGGTCCACATCATTTCTGTCCTTTATCGAGCTCATCTTTGCATGAAATGTTCCCTTGGTATCTCTAATTTTCTTGAAGTGATCTCTAGTCTTTCCCATTCTATTATTTTTCTCTATGTCTTTGCATTGATCACTGAGGAAGGCTTTCTTATCTTTCCTTGCTATTCTTTGGAACTCTGCGTTCAAATGGGTATATCTTTCCTTTTCTCCTTTGCTTTTTGCATCTCTTCCTTTCACAGCTATTTGTAAAGCCTCTTCAGACAGCCATTTTGCTTTTTAAATTCCTTAAATGGCAATAAAAGCAATCATATAACAGGACAGTATTCCAGCATATTAAAATATTTTATCAGAAGTATGTTGTACAAGAGAAATTTGTTAAATAATGCTGATTTGAAAACAGATTAGACTTTTGACTCTTATTTGATTCAATGTGTGATTTGACTATGAAAAATCTCTAAAATGATAATATAGGTTTGGTGATATTTACAAACCATAACTGACTAAACAGGAGTACTGGAATGAATTTGAAAATAGCAGTTAGAGTACTCCACAATTCCTTTTCAAATCATCTTTTAGGGATTGGGAAGAAAAGATTTCAAACAGGTACCTGGGATTCATTCTCTCCTGTTCTGCTAAGTAGAAAAGCATCTAGGAGAAAAAAAAAAAAAGGCTAGTGATGACTTAGTCTAATTTCATAAACATGATGATTGACCCTCCTGGAAAAAAGATTAGTGCTATTCATTAGAGAGTGTTTATCTATGGAATATTTTTTTAGCAGAATTCCCATGGTTTAGGACTGACATTGATGGCTTCGTGAAACAAAGCTTCCTCTGAAATGTGACACAAGCTCTAAGTTCTAGGACACAGACAGCAGTCTGTGGCAATGTAGATGCTAAGTGCATTGTGGAGTCTCTTAGACACTTCATCTATTACTTTGGGTCCTCAGGGCTTTTCCTTTGGTAGGAGAAAGGATCTGGGGAGGTGCTCTCAGTGTTCCAGAGCATTTCCTGCTTTGCTTATGCCCTATCTTCCTTGGTGGCTCAGATGGTAAAGCATCTTCCTGCAATGCAGGAGACCCAGGTTCAGTCCCTGGGTTATGTGATCCCCTGGAGAAGGGAATGGCAACCCACTCCAGTATTCTTGCATGAGAAATCCATGAACAGAGGAGCCTGGTGGGCTATACAGTCTGTGGGGTTACAATGAGTCAGACACAACTGAGTGACTAATACTTGACTGCCCACAACCTTGAAAATATTAGCAAACCTTGGTACTGGGTATGACCTTTTATTTTTCTTTAAATTTAATTGATGTATTTGAGTCAGATTGATTTAACACTACTTTAAAACATTTAAATACTGTCTAAATTAAATCATGGGGTTTCCCAATAACTGACTTGAATTATGTGATTCAGAAACAGAGTAATGCGTGTTAACGCTTGACGAGTTAGTTAAAACAACAAAACAAAACTGTTCCTTTCCGTAAGCAATTAGAAGCAATAATTAGTAAGAAGATCAGAATCTACTTCTAAGAAATATATATTTTACTGATAATTGAACTGAAAGGGTAACAGGCAGGAAGGCCAGGGGTCTCCAAATAGAGGAAATAGCCTGCAAGTGTCAGACATTTTTATCTCTCTTAAGTGGCAGGAGGAAACAAACTAGCAATATTTTTTCCTTCTCTATACAAATTTAAAGGGAGGTTTCTCTTAAAATACTGTGTTGCCATAATGACACCCGGTTTCACCTGAAGTTAGCTATTCGCCTGAAGTTAGCTATTCGCCTGAAGTTAGCTATTCTCGAGTCTAGAGATAACCAATGCCTTTTTCTTATGGAATGTTTGTCTTAAGCTATGCTAATGTACTATGCCTTTACCCCAAACTCTGTCTCCAAGTTGGTTCTGCCTCTTGGCCCAGAACCTACTTGACAAACCAGTATGGATATTGTTCTCCTAATCTATGTAAATG
>NW_011494614.1:2105989-2115558 GCF_000754665.1 Bison bison bison | reverse complement strand
GCCATTCTGAATTTTAAGACATTCCTTTCTTTCATTAACAGACTGCTAGTGACTATATAACATCCAGCTGAAGACTAGCAGGCGGGTACTCTTTCTGCCCCCTTCTGATGCCTATGTCAGAAGCTTTCTCTATCTCCTTTATACTTTAATAAAACTTTATTACACAAAAGCTCTGAGCGATCAAGCCTCGTCTCTGGCCCCGGATTGAATTCTTCTCCTCTGGGGGCCAAGAATCCCGGTGTATTCACGTGATTCAACAACAACCTTTCAGAACCTAGATTGATGAATCGAAAAATTGTGTGGGTTGCAAACTAAATATTTTATCTGTGATCTCTACAAAGGAAACCATAGTCACAAAATGAGATTGCTTGATATCCTTCATAACAGGGTAAATGTTTCTATATTCTTGCATTAATATTTGGAGGCTGCACACTGGTGGTCTATTTTCATTCAGAGTGATTCCATCACCTCAGAAAGGGAATAACATTTTTCACAAATTTGAAAATAATATTTTGAGATTTACACGTAAAGTTGATCCCAAGCCTCTTTTTATGTATCTTGAGAAATATTGCTATAAATAATGATGCTCTGTCTCTTTGATTTGATTATTTGATGCCATAAATAATACGATACCAGTATTTCTAAAATATATCTCTTTCAGTTCAGTTCAGTCGCTCAGTCGTGTCTGATTCTTTGCGACCCCACGATCAGCAGCACGCCAGGCCTCCCTGTCCATCACCAACTCCTGGAGATTACCCAAACTCATGTCCTTTGAGTCGGTGATGCCATCTAATCATCTCATCCTCTGTTGTCCTCTTCTCCTCCTGCCTCCAATCTTTCCTAACATCAGGGTCTTTTCAAATGAGTCAGCTCTTCGTATCAGGTGGCCAAAATATTGGAGTTTTGGCTTCAACATCGGTCCTTCTAATGAACACCCAGGACTGATTTCTTTTAGGATGGACTGGTAGGATCTCCTTGCAGTCCAAGGGACTCTCAGAAGTCTTCTTCAACACCACAGTTCGAAAGCATCAATTCTTCTGTGCTCAGCTTTCTCCATAGTCCAACTCTCACAGCCATACATGACTACTAGAAAAGTCATAGTCTTGACTAGATGGAGCTTTGTGGACAAAGTAATGTCTCTGCTTTTTAATGTGCTGCCTAAGTTGGTCATAACTTTCCTTCCAAAGAGTAAGCGTCTTTTAATTTCATGGCTGCAGTCACCATCTGCAGTGATTTTGGAGCCCCCCAAAATAAAGTCAGCCACTGTTTCCATTGCTTCCCCATATATTTTTCATGAAGTGATAGGACCGGATGCCATGATCTTCGTTTTCTGAATGTTGAGCTTTAAGCCAACTTTTTCACTCTCCTCTTTCACTTTCATCAAGAAGCTTTTTAGTTCCTCTTCACTTTCTGCCATAAGGGTGGTGTCATCTACATATCTGAGGTTATTGATATTTCTCCTGGCAATCTTGATTCCGGCTTGTGTTTCATCCAGCCCAGCGTTTCTCGTGATGTACTCTGCACAGAAGTTAAATAAACAGGGTGACAATATACAGCCTTGACTGGACTCCTTTTCCTATTTGGAACCAGTCTGTTGTTCCATGTCCAGTTCTAACTGTTGCTTCCTGACCTGTATACAGGTTTCTCAGGAGGCAGGTCTGGTGTCCTGATATTCCCATCTCTTTCAGAATTTTCCACTGTTTATTGTGATCCACACAGTTAAAGGTTTTGGCATAGTCAATAAAGCAGAAGTGGATATTTTTCTGGAACTCTCTTGCCTTTTCGATGATCCAGCAGATGTTGGCAATCTGATCTCTGGTTCCTCTGCCTTTTCTAAAACCAACTTGAACATCTGGAAGTTCACGGTTCACGTATTGCTGAAGCCTGGCTTGGAGAATTTTGAGCATTACTTTACTAACCTGTGAGATGAGTGCAATTGTGCAGTAGTTTGAGGATTCTTTGGCATTGCCTTTCTTTGGGATTGGAATGAAAACTGACCTTTTTCAGTCCTGTGGCCACTGCTGAGTTTTCCAAATTTGCTGGCATACTGAGTGCAGCACTTTCACAGCATCATCTTTTTTGACATATACAATATTGAAATAAGATTTAAAGATAAAATCATGTTTCCCTGTAGGGGTGGTGTTGAAGTCAATTTAAGCTCACAGATAAGACAGAATCCAATGAAATTCTCTGGAGGAAGAAGACAAAGCTGAAAAGATGAATATTTAAGAAAGAAGAGGCTGGGATAAGAGTGACAGACATTGCAGAGCAGTGAAAGAAAGAAAGCAAGACAGAGTATGTCAAATTGATGATTTAACTGTTCACTAAATTTTATTTTGTCTAAGCCTCCATAAAATAACCCTTTTGGTGAAAGTCCTACTTGGACAACTCTTGAATGTTTCTGTGTAAACTGAACTGGAAGCTGAACAGCTTTGCATACATGTATGGTTTCTCTTGGGGCTTTCCTGATGGCTTAGTGGCAAAGAATCCATCTGCAAAGCAGGAGACGAGGGTTCAGTCCCTGGGTCAGGAAGATTCCCCAAAGAAAGTGGCTACCCACTCCAGAGTTCTTCCCTGGGAAATCCCATGGACAGAGGAGCCTGGTGAGCCACAGTCCATGGGGTCACAAAGAGTCAGTCATGACTGACTCTACAACAACAAATGGTTTCTCTACTACCAGAAAGACACTCCTGCCCATATCATCTGAAAATGCATATTTAGACAGAAGTGGATCTTCATGGGGTTTGCCTGCAATCATGTACCTTCCAGGGCTTTCCAGCTGGCACTAGTGGTAAAGAATCTACCTGCCAATGCAGAAGACATAAGAGATGTGTGTTCAATCCCTGGGAATACCATGGATAGACGATCCTGGCAGGCTGCAGTCCATAGGGCCACACAGAGTCAGATACAACTGCAGTGATTTAGCACACACATCTACCTTCCAGGCATATGCCTTTATGCTTCAGCTCCCCCTTCTGTTGCCCTTCCTCTCCCCACATGGCAGCCCTCAGGAGGATTAGCACCCCCTCCAAATCATACCCCAACCTACTATGACAGAATTAATGCCTGTATTTTTAGCAATTTAGGCACATGTCTGTTTTGTCCTGAACTTATGCCTGTCTGTTTACATATCTGCTTTCCTTCTAAGACCATGAGCTAATTGAAGGCAAGAAATATTTGCTGTTCATAGTTTATCTAATGGCAAAATTTCTGGCAAACACTGGAAATATTTGTTGAATAAGTATATTTTTTTATACAAGTGGAAAACTGCCACATACTTCTACCTGCATAGATTATACTTAATATGATTTTTATTTTAAATGTATTCAAGGCACATCTCAGTTTAAGTCTTATCAGTCTCCTGGTATGGACAAAGCTTAATGAGAAAATGTCACACAGGAACTGAGTGTTTGCATGACTGATGTCGTGAGCTTTACTTTCCTGTTACATGTATTAAATATGTGTGTATTTATCTCTCCATATAGCAAATTTATATATGTATGCCAAGACTTTCTCCAGGTTCATCAATTTGGGAGCGCAAATAAAAATGCTTTTACTTGATTGTGCTTCCTCTACTCAGCATGCATAAAATCCTGTCCAGGTATATATTTTTGTAAAGCCACTAAAATGTGTATCATTTATGCTCATAAATATGCTCATGTTTCCTTCTCTACTGATGCAGATTCTTTTTCATGGCATCCTGCTTGGACTGCTGAAAACCAGAGATCTGACTATCTACTTTTCTCTTGATACTTCCACTTGGTACTTGGTACTTCCACTTAGACCTAGGATCTGAGAACCGCCTATCACCAATGGATATTATATCACTTAAGTTTCAAAACAGCATGATATTCCTAGGTGAAGTGTGTGAAGATCTTTCCTTTTAAAGAGCTTATAGTCTGGATGCAAGTCCTTGTCAGGCAATGCTGGTTTGCTGAAATCCAGAAAGAAACCTGTTTGTCTATTCGGCATGGGAAATAAAAGACGAGTTCAAGATGAACTCAGCAGCTGGAAAGTAAGTGGGTAAAGATCCTACGGAAGAGAGAGCTTACATATGTTGAACTCTGTTCAAGTCTCTAGCTAACCTCTGAAATGTGGGTGTGCTAGGTAGATTCTAAACAACTGAGTTTCTAAGCTGGCTGAAATAAATGAACTGAGATTTCAGAGATTTGAATTTGAATTTCAGCCATGAAATAAAATATCAGTACTTTTTAGGAACATAACAGAATCTAGAGTCTCCATAACATATTCATAATGCTGAGATAGCAGTCTAAATTTATTAGGTGGGAATAAATAAGAAATTGTCAGCCATGCTTAAAGAACTTAAAGAGAAAAAGCTATCAGTGGAGACCAAGTTCAAAATAACCCAGATTTGGAACTAGCAGGCACAAATATTAAGCATCCATTAAAACAATGCTCAAAAGTATAGAGGAAAATATAAGGGTCAAGGCAATGGCAGCTGGCACATGTATTTGTGTATAGACATTCTTTCCTTCCTATAAAGTAATGTTCATTATAAAAGCAGTGAGGACAGAGAATAGCTTGACATACACACTCAAAAGGAGTATTGAATTCAAATTTATCCTATAAGACATTCATTCATAATGAAGAATCATTTAAAATGTACCTTGTTTGGTGCTGTGAAGACAATAAAATATTTTTTAAAATTAGATAGTTTTTCCATTAACAGACATAAGAATTGACTTTAAAATGCATTTTATGAAAACAATAGTCAAAAGTAGTCTGAAGCCCCAGAGGTAGGCAGATTTATTTTCAGATTTGGGGAGAAGTCCTAAAAGTAAGGCTTTAAGATGGAGAGACAGATGATATAGACCTTAAAAGAGGCTTAGATTTTTTTTTAATATGTGGGCTTAATAAAACAAGGGTGAGCATCCAGGAGTCCTCAGTAGATAAAGTTCTAAATATAATGAAATGAAGTAGCTATCTTGGTTGAAAGGTATAATTTGTGACAACAGGGGTGAGAGAGAATGCACAGGGAATAGGTGGGTCCAGACTGCAAAATGCTGGACCAAATACTTTAGTCATGACTCTGGAAGGTACTAAAAAGCCAAGAAAAGACAAGTTATAAAACCCAACATTTTTTCCCTCACAAAACACAAATGCAGAAATGATATCCATTATTTATTGTTTGAGATTCCATTCATTACTTATTGCTTGCAATTGTAATCACCTTGTACAAAATGCAAATGGAATAGTTCTTGTAACTTCCATGCAGATCATTTTAATCAGTTAAGGATTATTACGTGGCAAATTTGAACAAAAAATAAGAAGTATGTTATAAAATTAACATTTTGCTTATAAAATATGTGTAAGAGCTCATAGTTTCACAAAATATTTTGCTATACTATTAGAAAAGCTTACCCCTACCACTTCTTAGGATAGGTGTGGCACAAATTTAATTTCATGTTTATAAATGAAAATCAATGCATCAAATGCAAATTACAGTTAAATTATATGTTTGCAGATAAGCGAATCTTTCTTTCCTAAGACCCTTTCTTGTGGCCTTTTCTAATGAAAAAAATTCAGAAGATCAACTTTTATCAGGCAGTTATAAAATGACATTGACACTTTAAAATTATTGAAAAACATGAAAAAAAATTAAAAGCCTAAGGTTAGGTAGGAAAACAAATCCTTTGTGAGTAATGTTTTTTTACATATTTCAATGGGAACATTTTGGGGTTTTGGAATGTCAGGATATAATGTTACCAGGAAACCTCAAAACAGGGGAGACATGGAATTTTATGTCTTTGCTCCTATAATGCTTATTTTTATCCTTTGCATTACAGCTAATGACCTTAAGGAAAAGAGCATAGGCATGTGGCCATGTACACATTTTACTGCATGTAATATGTAAATTATTATGTGATAGTTTTTAACTCTAGATAGCTAATGCAGCACTCATTTTCCCTCTCCAAATTTGATTTGTGGCATGGGATAGTGTTTACATAACCCTCCTGGAATGATCTAGATTGACAGGTACATAAATGTTCTGTACATTTTGCAAATTCATATAGCGTGTTTTGTTTAAAACATTTTCTCCAATGGTCTTAGGTATGGTCTTAGGTCATAGGCTTATTCTATGAAAATAAGTCTCATTGCAGATATGAGTCACTCTCTTAAGATAAAATTGTCCTTGTAAATTATCCCATTGCTTAAAAAAAAAATGTGTGTGTGTATTGGGGGCAAGGGGCAGGGGTAGAAAAACTGATTTTTCCCTCCGAAAAAGGAAAATAATTAACTCAATAAGTTTTGACATTACCATTTCACTTCCTCTTATTTTCTGGTTTTATTAATATATTTCAAAGTTTACTATTTAATCAAGAGCAGGAAGGCTAAAGAACTTAATATACTTCCATGCACTGAAAATCACATTGTGATTATAAAATACCAGATGGTATACTGATTATAAAAACAGTGCACTGACTTTGTTTTGTTTTGTCTTCCTTTGAGTTTCCTAGTAGGTGCTTTGTGTTCTGTGACTTTGGAATTTTTACAGTTATCCTTGGTATCTGACTCTATTATTTTTATAAAGCCACTTACACCTAAGTCCCCTGAGAGCTGAGCTCAAATATGTCTCTATTAAATCATCTGTTTAGGTTCTCTTTAATATGATTCTTTGCACTAAAAACCATATAACATCAGAAAAGGACTTATAATTACAACTGGACCCCAATTCTTAATCAATATAAGGAAATATAGGCATATTTGAACCAGTTATATTTTCTATGCTCTTTGTTGTTACTATTATCTCTAAATTTGCTCAAGAGTACAACTTCTAGCAACAATATTTAACAGCACGTGACTAATCTTCTCTTATTTGGTCTTCATAAAAAATTATGGGATTGTATGAGTAACCTTGTATGAATAACATTGTATGGGCTTCCCCAGTAGCTCAGCAGTAAAGAATCAGACTGCAATGTGGGAGACATGGGTTCGATCCCTGGGTCAGGAAGATCCCCTGGAGAAGGGAATGGCAAGCCACTCCAGCATTCTTTCCTGGAGAACTCCATGGACAGAGAAGCCTGGCGGGCTCTAGTCCATGGAGTCACAAAGAGTTGGACATGACTGAGCAACTAACACACACACACACACACACATATACACACACACGAATAATATACAGAATATTGCCAACACAATTTTTTTTTTACAATCTGACTAGTGATTAAACACTGGAGAAGGAAATGGCAGCCCACTCCAGTGTTCTTGCCTGGAGAATCCCAGGGACGGGGGAGCCTGGTGGGCTGCCGTCTATGGGGTCACACAGAGTCGGACACGACTGAAGCAACTTAGCAGCAGCAGCACCAATGATTAAATACAAACAACTTGCAACTTTATCTTCTGTTCCTTTTATACTGATTGAGAGGGTCTTATATCACGTAGAATTTTGGACTTATGTGCTCAAACATTAGACCGTGCTAGTCCAACTTCTTTCAATGCTTAGGTCAAGAAACCAATAAACACCTTCCATCATCTTCTTTTCACACACCCTGGATCCAGCATGCCTTTAAACCAGAGTCAAGTCTGTAGGCCTCTCTGATTTATGTCTGAGTTAAACTCTAACTGACCTACAGCTGCTTCTGTAAAACAATCTGTTACACAGGCACCTCACTATTCTCAAATGAAAATGTTAGTCCATAAGCTCATCTTCTGAAGAATGTAAGGGCCTTGAAGTGGTGCCTCAGTTTATTCATCAACATCTCCCTGAAGTGATCTCCCAAAAGGAAATAGAAGACAGGGTTGATGACACTGTTCAGAAAGGCCAACGGCCTTGTCAAGATGTACAAGGAGTTGATGATGGCTTCAGTGCATGGGGACTTCTTCCAGGTCTTCAGGCGTGAAGCAATCCGGACATTTCGCATGACATGGTAAGGAGTAAAAAGCACAGAGAAGATCACAACTGCCATGATGACTAAGTGGAGAGGCTTCTCAAGGGGCAAAGCTGTAGTGAGCTGCCTGTTCCTCTGCTTTAGAAAGAGAGCAATCTTGAAATAAAAGAAGCACATCACAAAAAGGGGAATGAGAAAGCCCAGAAAGGTTAGACACATGCTATAAATGAAGCTTTGATTGGGGTCCCCAGAACTTGCATAATCAGTACAGTTGGTGCTATTGTCATCAGAATGTATAAAAAGAAGTATGGGCAGGAGCTCCAAGGTTACTAAACCCCAAATGGCCAAAGATATTAAAATAGCAAATAGTTTCTTTTGCAGGAGGTGTTCCCGGAAAGGATAGTTCATGAGCAGATATCGATCAATGCTGATAAAAGTGAGGAAAAGAATACTGGTATAGAGGTTGGCATGAAGTACATATCGGTTGCTTATACACAGCACATACCCATATGTCCATTTTCTCTGGGCATAGTTTCTCATCAGCATGGGAAGGGTACACAAAAAAGCCAAGTCACAGATAGAGAGGTTGAAGAGGTAGATGTTACTGCTGTTCCAGTTCTTCAGGCAGAAGAGGTAGCCAAAAACAACAGCAGTATTCCCAAGGATTCCCACAATAAACTCAATGCCATAAAAAATGGGAAGGTAGCGGCTTTCCAGGGCAGTCTGCACGGCCTGCCAGTGTTCACAAGTTGCATTCCATTCCTAAAGAAAGGAGAGAAAACATAAGGATGAATCACTAAAGTAAGACTGAAAAAACTACAAAAAATCATTGCCTTCATTATTAGCATCATGATCAACATCATCATCATCATAAAATAACACTTAAAATTTGAACTGCAGAGAGTTGGTTACATTAGTAAGGAGTGTGTATGTATAATACATAATTATATGCCTACATATCATTAATATATTATTTTTACCTATACTTATTGAGATCCTGGAATGTGAAGTCAAGTGGGCCTTAGAAAGCATCACTACGAACAAAGCTAGTGGAGGTGATGGAATTCCAGTTGAGCTTTTCCAAATCCTGAAAGATGATGCTATGAAAGTGCTGCACTCAATATGCCAGCAAATTTGGAAAACTCAGCAGTGGCCATGGGACTGGAAAAGGTCAGTTTTCATTCCAACCCCAAAGAAAGGCAATGCCAAAGAATGCTCAAACTACCACACAACTGCACTCATCTCACACGCTAGTAAAGTAATGCTCAAAATTCTCCAAGCCAGGCTTCAGCAGTACGTGAACCGTGAATTTCCAGATGTTCAAGCTGGTTTTAGAAAAGGCAGAGGAACCAGAGATCAAATTGCCAACATCCGCTGGATCATGGAAAAAGCAAGAGAGTTCCAGAAAAGCATCTATTTCTGCTTTATTGAGGATGCCAAAGCCTTTGACTGTGTGGATCACAATAAACTGTGGGAAATTCTGAAAGAGATGGGAATACCAGACCACCTGACCTGCCTCTTGAGAAACCTGTATACAGGTCAGGAAGCAACAGTTAGAACTGGACATGGAACAACAGACTGGTTCCAAATAGGAAAAGGAGTACGTCAAGGCTGTATATTGTCACCCTGTTTATTTAACTTATATGCAGAGTACATCATGAGAAATGCTGGACTGGAAGAAACACAAGCTGGAATCATGATTGCTGGGAGAAATATCAA
>NW_011494614.1:2091868-2105889 GCF_000754665.1 Bison bison bison | reverse complement strand
CAGATGACACCACCCTTATGGCAGAAAGTGAAGAGGAACTCAAAGCCTCTTGATGAAAGTGAAAGTGGAGAGTGAAAAAGTTGGCTTAAAGCTCAACATTCAGAAAACAAAGATCATGGCATCGGGTCTCTTCACTTCATGGGAAATAGATGGGGAAACAGTGGAAACAGTGTCAGACTTTATTTTTCTGGGCTCCAAAATCACTACAGATGGTGACTGCAGCCATGAAATTAAAAGATGCTTACTCCTTGGAAGGAAAGTTATGACCAACCTAGATAGCATATTCAAAAGGCAGAGACATTACTTTGCCAACAAAGGTTCGTCTAGTCAAGGCTATAGTTTTTCCTGTGGTCATGTATGGATGTGAGAGTTGGACTGTGAAGAAGGCTGAGTGCCGAAGAATTGATGCTTTTGAGCTGTGGTGTTGGAGAAGACTCTTGAGAGTCCCTTGGACTGCAAGGAGATCCAACCAGTCCATTCTGAAGGAGATCAGCCCTGGGATTTCTTTGGAAGGAATGATGCTAAAGCTGAAACTCCAGTACTTTGGCCACCTTATGCGAAGGGTTGACTCATTGGAAAAGACTCTGATGCTGAGAAGGATTGGGGGCAAGAGAAGAAGGGGATGACAGAGGATGATATGGCTGGATGGCATCACTGACTCAATGGATGTGAGTTTGAGTGAACTCCGGGAGTTGGTGATGGACAGGGAGACCTGGCGTGCTGCAGTTCATGGGGTTGCAAAGAGTCGAACAGGACTGAGCAACTGATCTGATCTGATTGAGATCCTTTGAACTATATGCTAGACACGGATGACAGTTTTGAGTAAAATAACATTCCCCATCTCAAATGACTTTTCCTCTCTTGGGAAAAATTAAGAAAGAAATGAGTGCATGTCACGTAATGATAAAGATTGTCAGACAAAAGGAAAAGCACACGCAAAGGTCCAGAGATGGAAACATGCATAGAGGACTTGACAAACAGCAAAGAGACCAAGAAAAACTGCAGTGAAATAAGTGAGAAGTCAAATTAATTATGTCTTCAGGATTGACTGTGGTCCATAGCAAATCACAGTAGTTCAACAAATTCTCTGAGCTATGTTTAACTGAACCATAGACTAGAAGAGGAAATAGCGATTCTTACAACTTCAGTCTTGCAATTTTAATGGCTTTGATTTTGTTTCCATATTGACAAAGGATTATGCTTATTGTATTATGTTTATAAAATACAACTCCTGTCTTTTAATTTTGCAACAAGAGAACATATTTATTGACATATGCCAAGCACATCACAAATATTATCTCTAATTTTCAGAAAAATCCATTTAACTCAATTCCACTTCTATCCCACTAGACATGAGAAAAACCTGGGTTGAAGAATTAAATTACTAATCACAGGTCACCAAATGTCAGGGCCAGAATTTGCCCTGCAGCCCACGGCACCGCACACAGTGGATCCTTCACTGTAAAATTGAGCAGGCTAATTTGAAGAACTGAGCAGATTGGTTTCACTCTGTATTTGAAGTTATGTGAGTTTACTGTTCTCTCACATTACCAGCAATTTACTATATTTCTCATTGTCATACCTTTCCAATTTTTTCAAACCTCTGTCCTACTCATCATTAGCAGATGGTTTTGCCTGTGAATCCCTGAGAAGAACCTGGTCATTGGGTGTCCACTCTCTGGTTCCTGCCTCTCTTACTATCCTCTCCTTCTTCCTTCCTGTGACAACAGAAAATATCTATTTCTCTTGGCTTACTTCAGATTAAACTCATCACTGAGTTCTTAAGATTCCTACATGTTATTCATCATCTTTTCAGCCTCTCTATTTCAACTTCATCCTTTCCAATGGCTCTTATATACTCTCATCTTGTCTTAAAAGCAAGGCATATATAAGATTAAACAACTCTCCCTGGTTTCACATGTTTCTCTCCTTGTCATACATTGATCAACATTGGAGCTGTCTTCACTAATTAGTTTGACATCCTGACACTGTATTCCTTTTACAATCTACTTTAGTTTGGCTTCTGATCCATCACTCCACCAAAATGGCCTCCACATTACTCCATCTAATGCTTATTTTTTCAGTCATCTTATCTGACGCCTCTTCATACAGATATATTTCTCCATTTTTCATAGAAAAACTCCCTTCTTTTGCCTTCTGTGACATGAAAATCTCCTAATTTTCCTTTCTTTCCCTCCCTGGTTGTGTTTTGAAGACTCTCTTGTGGTCTAAGCCTTCAAGGCCTAAGCATTAAATGTTGACTTCCTCGAGGATCAATACTGAATCCCTTCTTTATCTAAACTCCTTTCTTTATCATATCCCTTCTTTTCATGCCCATGGTGTCGATGGCATTGTCAATACCATAGACATGAGTTTGAGCAAACTCTGGGAGATAATGAAGACACGAAAGCCTGGTGTGCTGCAGTCCATGGGGTCACAAACCATTGTTAGCATCTGAACAACAACAATCTAGATGCCTGGATGATCCAATCCACTTTCTGTCTTTAATGACCATTCATATATCCACCTATCAATGTACATCCCAGCCCAGCCCTGTCTTATAAGTGCTAGTGGTTTATAGTTATTACCACAGATTGATCTCTCAGAGGTACCTGTCTCTAGAAATCCTAAATAAGTTCTCCAACTTCCTTCTCAATCTTGCTGTACCTCCACTTAACTCAGTAAATGGCCACACCATTTACTGAAATGTTCACCTTAGACATCTGAGCAATGTCCTTGAAGTCATCTGTAGCTCACCTCCAATAATGAATAAACAACCATGTGTTGTTGACTTCAATGTCTGGATATTTCTCTAATTCATCACTATTGCTTCATATCTTTCATCACCATTCTAATTCAGGCCACCAGCATCTGGGACTATTTGATATTCTCCTATTGTCTTCTCACATCTTCCCTGGCCCCCTTTCAGTCTACTTTCAACATGATAGCCAAACAATATTTAAAACCTGCAATCAAAATTCTGATCATATTTCTCTCTGCAACCAAAAGGCTTGAATTATTTTCACAGTCTGAGGAATAAGTCCATAATTTTTAGTGAGACTCCAATGCCTGCATGGTCTGGCTCCTGGACTCCACTTCAACCTCATCTAGTATTATTCTCCTCCTTTCTCATCTTTCTTCCTGTTGTTTGCATGCACAGAGAATTTTCCTAATGTTCAGTTTGTTGGATTTTTCACTGACCTTTTATATGATCTTTACTCCATCACATCTCTGTCTTACATCTCCGCTTCTTTCAGACTTCAGCTTAAGTGCAGTTCTCCAAGATAGATTCTGACTCCCCAGTCTAATTAGCCCCTGCCCACTGTATACTTAGTTTTTTCTTAGCATTTCTCACAACTTTATCTTACATACAGTTTTTCTTCTATACCTGGTACTGGTCTATAAATAATCGCTTAGTGGAAAGAGGAACATAAACACTTGACTTTTTACAAAGCACTTTTATAAATATTTCCTCTGAGGTCTAATAAGTGGTAATCCACCAAATTAAGCTCCTTGTTCTATTTCCACATAAAAGATGATGTTATATATATAGTATGAAAGTGAAAACATTAGTCACCAAGTTGTGTCTGACTCTTTTGCCATCCCATGGACTGTAGCCTTCCAGTCCCTCTGTCCATGAAATTATCCAGGCCAGAATACTGGAGTGGGTTGCCATTCCCTTCTCCAAGGGATCTTTCTGACCCGGGGACCAAACCCAGGTTTCCCACATTGCAGGCACAGTCTTTCCCATCTGAGTCACCAGGGAAGCCCTATATATAGTATGACTAATATTCAAAATTAGCAATAGTAGTAGTGATATCTATGATTTAGACATATAGTTGTAGAAGGTAAAATTTAATATATATCTTCTAGGATCAATTTTAAAAATTTAAATTAGCTAAAAAACTGAAATTTGCATATGAAGTTAATAAACCTCAGAAAGTTCAGGACAGATACTACAATATTCCTATTGATGAGATTCCAGATAATTTTTATTCTGTCCTTTCTGCTTTTGGTTTATTTGGACTGTCTATTTTTACTTCCAAATCAGCATGTGTGATATTAAACATTTCTAGAAATGCAGTAGAAGTTCAATGGTATTTACAAAATACAGGCTTTATTTTTCAGCTCACTGGTAATTTTTCAACAGTATTTTTTACTCTATTCCCAGTGACTTCCCATTCCGTGATTCTGGAAGTTCTCTCTTCCTTGCTTTCTGTGACATGGCGATCTCCTTGTTGTCCTTTTTCCTCTCTTTGTAGACACTTTAACAGTCTAATATTTCTTTGCCCATGTTGTAAATATTAGTTTTTCAAGGTTCATTTCTAGGCAACTTTCAAAATGTTGGTGCATGCACCCAAATGAATATTAAACCAGTAGGAAGTTTCATCACGACAAGAAGCTTACTCGTTTCATTTTTGAATTTCCTCTTTCTCTAATTACAATTCTTTCTGCCTAGTCAGTGCTTAAATGTACTGACTTATGGGAACAGCTTATGTGTAGCATAAACATTTGGCTGCCATGAAAGTAAGGGTAAGGTTGTCTAACATTTTCTGACCACTATAACCTCAACTGGACCCACTATTTTTAGATTTCAATTTGTATGAGTATGTCTTTAGTGTGGTAATCACAGTACAAATGGAAGTAACGTAGTCCTTTAAGCAAAATTCTTGTTGAAGATGAACTTCCCTCATGAAAAATGAATATTCTTTTTGCTTTTTAGTGGTTAAATTCTTAAATTTCAGAAATAGAAATCATGATAAATATGTTATAGCTGATTTGGATGAATTATTTTTAACAGGTTTTTTTTTTATTAGATGTTGGCAATTAAAGTGAAACCTTCAACTATATTTATAAAAATATATCTAGACTTGTTAGAGGTATTAAACTATAAATAATATTCAAATTACATAAGTAGATCACTAGTTCTAATTTTTAATTTGGGAACAAAGTGTTACTTTAATTGTATTCAGCTTTTAAAAAATGTACATTTTTGACACAAATTTAAAACTGTTTGATAGTCTATTAGCTTTTAAAGTGTTTTTCTTATAACATCAAAGTAAGATAAAGAACATTTATGAAATTTTAATTCTTAACTACTTCAAGACTATTTAGCAATATAAATATTTATAAACAAATTGCTTTTTCACTAATTTGAATGAAAATATTTACACTGAAAAGATATAATCATTCAATATGAATTACTTCATCTTTTATATATTTTTGTATATTCCAGAAATTATACCAGAAATCAAAGGATTAAAGGCTGATAGAATGGTTTCAAATTGTGTGTTTATGAAGCTCTTTAAAAATACTTAACCAACTATTGAAAGTTCTGGAAGTTATAATAGCAACAGTTTCTACAATTTTCTCCTTTCCCTTGGTGAACTATAAATATTCTTAAAGGATATAATTTTTACAAACAAATGCTAAATCTCATTTTTAGAATGCCTTAAAATTTCTTCTGACACATTATTTTCTGAGCATGCAATTATTATACATTATAGATTGTTTCATCTGATTTAGAAACTTTAGTTTTCTAAATTTTCTATAAGTATTTACATTTATCTAAATAAGTCTAATTATTCTTTTTGTTGAAATATGTTACCAAGAATTAGCAAATAAAATAAATAAACCCCTTTTAATAAATTAGATTTACATTTGGCAATTGAAACAAGATATATAGTTTGGCAAAAAAAAAATGTAGAGGAAACAGCTATGACTTTCTTTTGGCTTCTTTTGCTGTTCTTTGTGTACTTACAAATGACAGTTCAGACAGTTCATTTAAACACTGCTTAAAATCTTAATTGCTCACAGACCACTTTGAAAAGAAACCCCCAACTAATGGGAGGTCTAGATTACTTTATACACCTGGACAACATGAATTGCATTAGAGCTTACCATTTTGCCAGGAGGCTTGATCCCTCAACAGAAATTTTTTGCCAGCAACTTGATTCAGCTTCTGATCCAGTGCTGTGCTGCTGACCATAGTTAGTGCAGTCTCATTTGCATATCACGTGGCCAAGATTAATAATTCAAAAGTTCAGGAAAAATGTCAAACCCCCAAGTCAGCTGTTCATGTAAGGAACTTCCTGAAAAGTTGAGACATAAACTAATTATTC
The DNA here is from genome assembly GCF_000754665.1 of Bison bison bison. Taxonomy (NCBI): domain Eukaryota; kingdom Metazoa; phylum Chordata; class Mammalia; order Artiodactyla; family Bovidae; genus Bison; species Bison bison. Next base: position 2,099,767 of record NW_011494614.1, on the reverse strand, counting down.
ATTTTATGGAAAACACATTTCACAAATAGATGTTCAAAAGGTTACTGTTGAAATTATTCCTTTCACTAGCAAAACAGCAGAGAAGCACTCATTATTTCCATGTTTATTTGTTTATTTAAATAATAAGAAAATGTAAGCACTGTATGTTCGGTTTACAACTGCTTCTGCTTTTTCTCCAGTTTTCAAATTTACAAATTTTGGTGAATTCTGTATCGGGCATATAAAAACTAAACAACTATTATCAACATGTTTGAGGGAAATATAAAACTGAAAATTTGAAGGCAAATCTGGATATTGCTGTCAGAGTACTAATAAAAGGGATACTAGAGTTTTAGGCATTTTCATTTTATTTTCAGTGGTTAAAAACAAGAGACACTTAAAAAAATACATCAGGTGGCCAGGGATTAGGGAGAAAGGTGACAGCTAAGTAAGATAACCTCAGTAGAAGGCAATTTACACATCCCAAGCAATGCTCTGCATAGTACCTGGAAACATATAACCACCATTTCAAACAGGAAACACACCTGGCTTTTCTGAGGATTATATTAGATTTATACTCAAGCAAACACTCAGTCTGCTTTATTTGAAGCCTAGTAATGATGCTGAGAAAGATCCTAAATTGTGCAGGCAGTAGTCATTTAATTTGAATGCCTTGAAAGTTTAATGTTGAATTGGCCGTGACAGGCAAAAGCCCCCAAAGAAACTATTGCATCCAGCCCTCCTAGCCAAGTATTTCACCTTTTCTGGTATATAACAGCCCCAAACTCAGGAACCTAAAAAATAAAATTTATAAATAAATACATACACATAAGTATGGCTTCCCTGGTGGCTTGGATGGTAAAGAATCTGCCTGCAATGCAGGAGACCCAAATTCGATCCTTGGGTCAGAAAGATCCCTGAAGAAGGGAATGGCTACCCACTCAAGTATTCTTGCCCAGAAAATTCCATGGACAGAGGAGCCTGGTGGGCTACAGTCCATGGGGTTGCAAAGAATTGAGCACAACTGAGTGTCTAACACAAACACACATTATATACTTAACAGTATATGCATACATTGAAATACAAATGTACTCATATATGAAATGTATATATATTTATATGAAATACTGTCTTTATAATTTGTTGAATTATTGTGATATGCCAGGTATTGCACTAAGCACCTTTTTGTATTGAATATTTATAAAGATCCTCTGAGGTTTTTTACTGCTTCTAAAATTTTCTCACTTTACAGATTAAAAAACACTGAGGCTTAGAGAGATTAATTAACTTTCTCAAGGTCACAGAGTCAGTAAGGAGAGGGATCTGAGTTTAAACATATATATTTTAATTCTAAACACACCTACTCTGATTCTTAACTGCCTCCAAGATAGAGTGATGATACTTTTGATGGACACCACAGATTGAATCAAAGATCAAAAATTAATGCAACTATTTTCCAGAAATTCAACTCTCTTTTACTTTGAAAAGAAAGGATAAAAACACCATTTTCTGTCTACAATTTTAAAAGGGCAAAAAGCAAAGCATTTGAATGACCCATACCAGGCCTACTAATTTTAAACAAATTAGCATAGACCACCCCCCCCGCCCCCGCGCCCCCGGTACATGGACACATTTCACAGGTTTCTGCCTTGTTCTGAGGGGATGCAGGGCAATTCCTTCTTTGTGGGATGGTGGGAGTTCCCCAGAGCTTCCTCTTTCTTCTCCCCACATCCTGACTGCCATCTCACTCTGGACTGTTAAGATGAAAAGTGGTCTTCACTTCTCCTTTCTCATAGCACCAGTAATGATTACTGGTAGCCTTGGTTCCCTCTTAAGTTTTACTTCACCAACTGTCGTTCACCTCAGGTCGTTCAACGGAACTTCACCTTAGGGTGTTCTCACTGGAGAAACCAGAGGGCTTCTGAGACAGACTCAATAAAAGGTCTCTACTACTTCCTTTCTCTTATGAGGCTTTACTGGAGGGCTTCCCAGGCGGCCCTAGTGGTAAAGAGCCCACCTGCCAATGCAGGAGATGCAGGAGACCCAGGTTGGATCCCTGGGTAGGGAAGATCCCTGGAGAAGGGAATGGCTACTCTCTCCAATGTTCTTGCCTGGGAAATCTTATGGACAGAGGAGCCTGGTGGGCTACAGTCCCTGGGGTCACAAAAGAGTTGGACATGACTAAACAGCAACAACAACAGCAACGTGGGGTAGATCTTAATAGCAAAATAAATGCTGGGTATTATAGAAGTTTATAATAAATGAGAAGGTTTCTTCAGAATAATCACATCAATCTAATGCCATTAGTGTTAGAACATTTGCTGCCCAGGAATATCCATTTGAAAATGACCTTACAAAAGGCAGCTTGGTGAAAAAAGATTAGTGAATTCTCACAAGACTTTGCCTTTTAGTTTCTGTATGCACCTTGAAAACATAATGAAATTTTGTTTCCTTGTTTGGAAAAGGGGGATAATAATTCCTATCCCTTAAATCTCAAACTGTTTATAGTATCAAATGAGATAATATGTGAAAATTCAATGGGTTAGGAATGTGAGAGCAGTTCATACATACCAGGGGCACCAATCAGGAAATTCAACAGGACAAAGAATAGAGTGGGAAAGACAATCAAAGTATTAATTAAATCCAGTGTGAATAATAACTTTAATATTTTTGAGCACTCAGTCTATAACAACGTGGTGTTTCTTTTTTGTTTTATTTATTTATTTTCTTGGCCGCACCACACCATGTCTGGGGATCCCCAAGCAGACCAAACCTGCTCCCCAGCACAGTGGAGGGATGGCTCCGTAACCACTGGACCAACAGGGAATTCCCAACATTGTGTATATTAATTCCTTTAATATATATAAGAACTGAATGCAGTGCATATTATTACTGATCTTGGGTGGCCTTGGCATGCAGTTACTTGAAGCAGGTTTTGGTTCCAGGCCAGAGATTGAAGTCAGGCTGCAGCAGTGAGAGCTCTGAATCCAAGCCACTAAACCACCATAGGCAGTGGCCAGTGGCAAAGCCCTGGTCTGTCAGCTGTGTCGTAATGAATTTCCTGGTAAAGATGGAGAGTAGTGAAACAAGTAAAGTACTTATTATCAGGAAAAAGGGCACGTGTAGATAGATACATAGGCAGACTCTGAGAGAGTTGTGCCTTTGTGGTAGATTGAATTGCTTTTATGGGGCATTTCTTCCTGTTTTCCTTTGGCCAATCATCCTGCTTTGCCTGTTTTCGATTCCCGTATTTGGTTTACTTCAGGATCCTCCCATAAGTGCACATGCATGTCTTAGCCAAGACGGATTCTGGGGAAGAGGCCTAAGGGTAGATTGACATCACTTGCTATGGTGATGCCCCCTCACTTTTAACCTCCTTGGAGCCTTTCTGTACAAATGTCTCCTTGACTTCAATATTGAGGAATATGTGTCTTTTATCTTTTATCACTGACTCAATGGACAGGAATATGAACACACTCTGGAAGACAGTGGAGGACAGAGGAGTCTGGCGTGCTGCAGTCCGTGGGATTGCAATGAGTCAGACATGACTTAGCAACTCAACAACAGCATCTCTTATCCGGGCAGGCCCTGCTCCTCTCCCACTCCTGTCCATAGGGGATGAACTCCAGCTGCTTAGCCTTGGGTCTATTTATCTGTGGTCTCATTACTATGTCTAATTTTCAAATAAAGAAACTGAGGCTAAAAAAGATTAAATAACTTTCCACAATCACACAGCTAGTAAGTGACTGGGCTATAATTTGAAGGTTTGTGTGTTTGACTCCCGAACCCAAGCCTTTATTAATTTGTTGCCCTCATGGTAAGGAGGAAAATATTAGGTCAAATATAAAATGACTGACACTGTACAATTTTTACTTTACATATGGCAATTTACTGTGTTTTAACCCAATAAAAAAAAGTTTAAAACTAACATTCAGTTTAATTACTAGTTATCAGTTTTATTGGTTATCAAATTTAAGTATTTAAGTCTGACAACTAAAGATAATAGAACATTTTAGATAAGAAACCAGACAACTAGACACATTTAAAATAAATAAGTGGTTTTGGAAAGGTTCTACTAGCAACAGCCCTAGGCATGTTTACCAGACACATTTTTTTCAACATCAGGAACAAGTCTGAGTGGAAAACAAGCTTGTCTAAGGGTCATACTGACCATCAAGGAATCACAAGCAGGGAAAGAGGAGAACAATTAATTTAATCCAAGGAATTTCTCCTAAGCCCGTCTGGGTAGTAATAGTAACAATATGACTCCAAAGAAGTTGAAAGGAAACAAGAAGATTATTTTGGTGTTGCTGTGCTAGGAGGATTTACCCAAGGAAATCTAGGTATATCTTAAGTCAAAGAATGGGTTTAGATAGGAAAAGAAAAATTAAGAGATCAGCAGAATAGAAAACATAATAGAAAGTATATGTAGACTGTCTCTGAAAAGTGAAAGTGAAAGTGTTAGTCACTCAGCTGTGTCTGACTCCTGGCAACCCCACAGACTGTAGCCCTCCGGGCTCCTCTGTCCATAGAATTCTCCTGGCAAGAATACTGGAGTGGGTTGCCATTCCCTTCTCCAGGGGATCTTCCCAACCCAGGGACTGAACCTGGATCTCCTGCACTGCAGGCAGATTCTTTACCATCTGAGCCACGAGGAAAGCCCAGATTGGCTCTAAACTCTTCCATATTCTAAAATTCAAACAAACCTCTATTGGCCAAATTTACTTTACCATGGAGAGTAGTTCATCCAAGATGGGCATTCCAGCTGAGGCAAAACAATCTATTTCTTCTATATATAAAAATCCTTGGGACTTCACTGGTTGTCCAGTGGCTAAAACCCCATGCTCCCAACGTGGGAGGCCAGATTCGAGCCCTGGTCAGGGAACAAGATTGCACACGCTGCAATTAAGAGTTTGCATGCCACAACTAAGATCCTGCATGCTGCAACTAAGACCTGGTATAGTCAAATAAATATCAAGAAAAAATCTTTGTCATGTAAGAGTCACATTAGTAATGAGAATTTGTACAACATTGATGCTTCTTTGTTTCTTATCCAAGTGAATAAAATATCATGTTTATCATTTCTCAGCAAAATTCAGAAGAATTATGTTCTGCTAAATAAAAATGTTACTTGTTAAAAATATCTGGCTATAGCTGAAAAAGGTTCTAAGTGTTTTTGAGCTAGTAATAGTCCAACATACAGCAAACTCACCTCTTAATTTCCAGTTTATACTCCAAAATTCCAACAGCTAAATGACTTTTTAATGATATATGATAGTGATAACCATCAGTGTCTCCCTAGAGAAAATAATGTTGTCTTGTTTGCCTGACATGAAATTCAAATATTTATGTGAAATTATGGCAATTTTTTTTTAATTATCAATGACCAAGGCACAGACTTTTTGTTTAAAAAAGAGAGTTTGCCTGAAATATTGAAATAATTGATTCATTTAATTCGCTATCCTACTCCTCAGTGTTTTTCAGCCAGATTTATCGTATTTTGTACAAACCTGATTGATTCTTGGAATGTTTTGTATTACTTACAAAAACAAAACAAAAAGCAGCTAGTTCATTGTTTTGATGTACATATAAGCACTTTTCAATTGGACAGTAATTAACCACTCCTTATCTTGCCTTCTTGCTTGTTCAAATATATACCCTTGGAATATATAATAAGAAATCAGTATGTTTGAATCTCACTGAGCATTTTATAATCGAATTGAGAGATTTTCAAAATTCCCCTGTGTATGAAAAATATGTTATTAAGAGAGTAAACTCTCTGTGATTGCCTTAGTTATTAAATTTAAAAAATTACCTGTTTCCACCTATATATTCCTGGAATACAGTGTCAAGTGGGCCTTAGGAAGAATCACTATGAGCAAACCTAGTGGAGGTGATGGAATTCCAGTTGAGCTATTTCAAATCCTAAAAGATGATGCTGTGAAAGTGCTGCACTCAATATGCCAGCAAATTTGGAAAACTCAGCACTGGCCACAGGACTGGAAAAAGTCAGTTTTCATTCCAATCCTAAAGAAAGGCAATGCCAAAGAATGCTCAAACGACCGCACAATTGCACTCATCTCACATGCTAGTAAAGTCATGCTCAAAATTCTCCAAGCCAGCCTTCAATAGTACATGAACTATGAACTTCCAGATGTTCAAGTGGCATTTAGAAAATGCAGAGGAACCAGAGATCAAATTGTCTACATTCACTGGATCATCGAAAAAGCAAGAGAGTTCCATAAAAACATCTATTTCTGCTTTATTGACTATGCCAAAGCCTTTGACTGTGTGGATCACAACAAACTGAGGAAAATTCTTTAAGAGATGGTAATACCAGACCACTTGACCTGCCTCTTGAGAAACCTATATGCAGATCAAGAAACAACAGTTAGAACTGGACATGGAACAACAGACTGATTCCAAATAGGGAAAGGAGTATGTCAAGGCTGCATATTGTCACCCTGATTATTTAACTTCTATGCAGAGTATATAATGAGAAACCCTGGGCTGGATGAAGCACAAGGTGGAATCAAGATTGCCAGGAAAATATCAATAACCTCAGATATGCAGGTGACACCACCCTTATGGCAGAAAGGGAAGAAGAACTAAAGAGCCTCTTGATGAAAGTGAAAGCGGAGAATGAAAATGTTGGCTTAAAACTCAACATTAAGAGAACTAAGATCATGACATTTGGTTCCATCACTTCATGGCAAACAAATGGGGAAACAATGGAAACAGTGAGAGTCTTTAATTTTCTTGGGCTCCAGAATCACTGCTGATGGTGACTGCAGCCATGAAATTAAAAGATGCTTGCTCCCTGGAAGAAAAGCTATGACCAACCTAGACAGCATATTAAAAAGCAGAGGCATTACTTTGCTAACAAAGGTTTGTTTAGTCAAAGCTATGGTTTTTTTCCAGTAGTCATGTGTGGATGTGAGAGGTGGGCTATAAAGAAAACTGAATGCCAAAGAATTGATGCTTTGGAATTGCGGTGTAGGGGAAGACTCTTGAGAGTCCCTTGGACTTCAAGGAGATTCAACCAGTCAGTCCTAAAGGAAATCAGTCCTGAATATTCATTGGAAGGACTGATGCTGAAGCTGAAACTCCAATACTTTGGCCACCTGATGCAAAGAACTGACTCATTTGAAAAGACCTTGATGTTGGGAAATATTGAAGGCAGGAGGAGAAGGGGATGACAGAGGATGAGATGGTTGGATGGCATCACCAACTCAATGGACATGAGTTTGAGTAAGCTCCAGGAGTTGGTGATAAACAGGAAAGCCTGGCATGCTGCAGTCCATGGGGTCACAAAGAGTTGGACACGACTGAGCAACTGAACTGCACTTATAAAACACTTAGTGATGTGATTCACTTGTAGTATTTTCTTTGTCTCTACAACATACTCATTGATGCAATTATTAATTTTAAAGTATGTTTAACTGAGGACTTCCCTGGTGGCTCAGTGATAAAGAATCTGTCTGCAATGCAGGAGACCCAGGTTCAGTCCCTGGGTTAGGAAGATCTCCTGGAGGAGGTCGTGGCAACCCACTCTAGTACTCTTCCCTAGGGAATCCCATGGACAGAAGAGCCTGGCAGGATACAGCCTATAGGGTTGCTAGGAGTTGAACACAACTGAAGTGACTAAGCAGCAGAAGCATGTTTTACTCCTGGCTTATTATACTGCAAAACTAATAAAATTTGACTTCACTATTAGGTCAGTGTTGTAATATAGTAAATGAACGTTCAGGCTATAGAAATTTTGATAGTTACATTTAAACAATCTGAAAGGTTACAAAAATATTTCAAGTATTGCCTTTTAAAATATCCTTTTACCCTGCATGTATTATTTATGTGTCTGTAAGTAGTATTTTTTTTTCATGTTTACATAACGTGTTTTTTTTTTTTTTTTTTAGCCCC
>NW_011494614.1:2076487-2091768 GCF_000754665.1 Bison bison bison | reverse complement strand
CTTAGTTCCCCAACCAGGGATTGCACCCAAAGAGCCTTCAGCCATGAAAGTGCAGAATCCTAACCACTGGACTGTCAGGGAATTACCTTAACTTTGTGTATTTTAAGTAACAGAAAAGAGGAAAAGAAAACTAACAGCAAGCTTGAGAAAGGATCCAGCCATTTGACACTCATGATGGCTCCATGGTCAGGAGAGGGATGTGACAAACTTGAGCTGATCAGGAACTTCTTACTGCCCAAAGACCACAAAACAGGAAAGCTTAGTCAAAAGACAATTCACTGTATGCAGAATTTTTTGTGTTGGTATGCTGTGACCATAGTGAAATGCCCCAGCTGCCTCTGTTTTACCACTGATTGGGGCTTAACCCTGAAATACCAAGCAAACTTTTTGAATAAAAATGGACCTTTTCCTCTATTCTGCCATTCTTTCACTTTTATTCAACATCTTTTAAAGGCCTCCATGTATATCTATGGGGAACTGGAAATGGTGAAATGCTTATCTGTAGCAGAGATTAGCACACACAGAAAATAAAATACATTTTCCAATGACACTAGATTCTTGAATGTTAAATACCAAGCATGAGGAGAAGTGGCCCTTATTGTTTGCCATCTGTAATTCAGTCCATCAATCTGCTTATTTTTGAGAAAATCAAGGCTCAGATAGTGTAAATTTTGCAAGGTCACATGCTTCCCAGCTAGCTCAAATGGTAAAGAATCCACCTGCAATGAAGGAGACCTGGGTTCAGTCCCTGGGTCAGGAAGATCCCCTGGAGAAAGGCATGGTAACCCACTCTGGTATTCTTGCCTGGAGAATTCCATGGACATAGGAGACTGGAGGGCTACAATTTATGGGGTCACAAAGAGCCAAACACGACTGAGTGACTAACACTTCCACTTTCACTCCTCATGCTAGAATCCGTGGTGGACATGAATCATGCTGTTGCTTCTACTTGCCCAAAGTTAATCTAACAATATTTCTTGACAGTGTGCTCCAGGAAGTCCCTACCAGGTAAAGATATCTTGGTGTATCTTGTCTTGAATGTAGTAGCTCTTGTTTAAATATAAATTATCTAGTTCTACCATATGATAATGTCCTCTTAAAAATGTAGTGCTGTGTCGCTCAGTCGTGTCCAACTCTTTGTGACCTCATGGATTATAGCCCGCCAGGTCACTCTGTTCATGGGGATTCTCCAGGCAAGAACAATGGAGTGGGCTGTCATGCCCTCCTCCAGGCAATCTTCCCAATCTGGGATTGAACCCAGGTCTCCCGCATTGCAGACAGGTTCTTTTTTTTTTTTTTTTAATTTTATTTTATTTTTAAACTTTACAATACTGTATTAGTTTTGCCAAATATCGAAATGAATCCGCCACAGGTATACCTGTGTTCCCCATCCTGTACCCTCCTCCCTCCTCCCTCCCCATACCCTCCCTCTGGGTTGTCCCAGTGCACCAGCCCCAAGCATCCAGTATTGTGCATCAAACCTGGACTGGTGACTTGTTTCATACATGATATTATACATGTTTCACTGCTAATCTCCCAAATCTCCCCACCCTCTCCCTCTCCCACAGAGTCCATAAGACTGTTCTATACATCAGTGTCTCTTTTGCTGTCTCGTACACAGGGTTATTGTTACCATCTTTCTAAATTCCATATATATGCGTTAGTATACTGTATTGGTGTTTTTCTTTCTGGCTTACTTCACTCTGTATAATAGGTTCCAGTTTCATCCATCTCATTAGAACTGATTCAAATGTATTCTTTTTAATGGCTGAGTAATACTCCATTGTGTATATGTACCACAGCTTTCTTATCCATCCATCTGCTGATGGGCATCTAGGTTGCTTCCATGTCCTGGCTATTATAAACAGTGCTTCGATGAACATTGGGGTACACGTGTCTCTTTCCCTTCTGGTTTCCTCAGTGTGTATGCCCAGCAGTGGGATTGCTGGATCATAAGGCAGTTCTATTTCCAGTTTTTTAAGGAATCTCCACACTGTTCTCCAGGTTCTTTACCATCTGAGCCACCAGGGAAGTACCAACTGAGAATTTTTAAAACCTTCTTTCTGCCAGTTCATATTTCCATATTGTACCAGGCTCCTAGAAAATTCCTGGTTGTGAGTTTGATTACAGTTTCTGTATTAGCTAGATTTATCTAATTTTATTGCTTTTGTTATATCTGGAAATTATTATAGACTGTATCAAATGCTTTCCATAAAATGTCAGCTTCTAAAAAATAAGCAAAATTATTATTTCAGTGATTAGTATGGTCTTTATAATCTTATTCAAGTCTCATAGGATATCAATTTCAACTTAAAGTACTTCAAAGAATTAGTGTGCTAACTAATTTAGAATCCAACATGTAATGCTTGAAATTTTCACAATTTGTTTTTATAATATATAGAGTTATGACTAATGTGAGGACCTTGTCCATCTTTGGTTATTACTCAAGCCTCCTTTTAAATAGCATAAAGGCTTGTGTATATAGGACAAAGGGCAAGAATAAGTTTCCAAATATTATTCCCTAGAGTAATGAAAACCCAGCCTCTAAGAAAATCTGGGAAGGGAAGGAATGAAAAAAAAAAAATCTATCATGTAGTACCATGCTTTGTGAACTCAGGAAGAGAATTGAGAAGAAAATAAACAATAGAAATGGAGAGAAAATCCTCTTAGAATTTAAGACATCAAAAAGTGGTGCTGACTTGGGGAATGTTTGTAAGCCCATACATGTATGTCAAGGTCAAAGAACAAACATTAATGGGAAAAATAAGTACTTCACTAATAGCAAGCAATAAATTCACTGCTGATGGTAAAAATGAACACAATTCAATAAATCTGGCTTACTTTTCTCTTAACTAGATTTGTTGCATATTTATTTTAATTAAGACAATCTATTGACTCTATTCAGAGAAGGCAATGGCACCGCACTTCAGTACTTTTGCCTGGAAAATCCCATGGATGGAGGAGTCTGGTAGGCTGCAGCAACTTCACTTTCACTTTTCACTTTCATTCATTGGAGAAAGAAATGGCAACCCACTCCAGTGTTCTTGCCTGGAGAATCCCAGGGATGGGGGAGCCTGGTGGGCTGCCGTCTATGGGGTCGCACAGAGTCGGACACAACTGAAGCGATTTTGCAGTGGCAGCAGCATTGACTCTATTAAACTTACAATTGTTTAATTTATACAGATAGGAAGATTTTGCCAGAACTGATATGCTTTCGTTAATTTTAGTTTGTATACTATACTTTTGCAAAATTGGAAATAATTGTAGATAGTAATTTTTAAAGTTTATTTATAGATATTCTACCCAGCAAAGTTCTAAATTTACATATGAAATTTTATTATTTTTAATTTTAGGGAAATGAAAAAAAATAAAATTATATTTTATAAGCAGACAGTCAGTAATGTAATATCTATTGTTAAACTGAAAAATAAAGGGAAAAGAACAAAGATTTGATTGTGTGGCATAAAAGAGATGGCAGGAAAATACTGTATACACAGAGAAAAGGTTAATGTGAACCAGTAAAATAGTTTCCAGGTCAGTCAGGGCACTGAAGCAAGTAATAATACTGCCCACTGGGGCTCCTCTGACCCCACCCCAGAGGGGAGTAGGGGTTGGGGAAGTGCCTTGATGCTGCCTAGAGGGGATGCAAGTCCTGCCTCCATCAAGAGAGTTTGAGGTGCCTTTACAGCCTGGCAAGGGTGGGGTCTAGGATGCTCACTCGATCTTTGCTGATGTGGTGGGAGTGGGCCAATTTTTCTCTTCTAGTGTTTGATTCAACTAGAGTGGTTTTAAAAAGCTTTGTACCCTGCCAGACTGTCCCTTTCCTATCACCTGGGCTAGAGAGAACAGGCTTTTATTGTGCTTTTTAAATTTTTTTCTGTTTATGCCTCTTGCCATGAGTTTGAGAAAACTCTGAGAGTTGGTGATGGACAGGGAGGCCTGGCGTGCTGCAGTCCACGGGGTCGCAGAGATGGACACAGCTGAGCGACTGAGCTGAACTGATCGCCATCTGTAGGTTGTGCTTCTTTTGCTCCACATCTGATCTACACGAGGCAAGTAACAAATAGATAAACAAACAACCATTATCTTTGACATCATCTTTGTCCTCATATTATGTTTTAAATCTTTAAAACTTTAAAAAGGACTTTTAAAAGTTTCAATGATGTACCAAGTATAACCAGAGAATTATTCTGGACATAAAGTTCAAATACATTAAACTGTTTTTTTTTTTTTAACCTTTAATTGTTGTGACCAAATGTATGTCAGTTAAAATGTTTAAAAATAATTTATGCATTATTGTCTGAAGATTAAGTGTTTCCAACTTCAAAAGAACACTGATAAATGGCTAATTTTGATGAAATTATAATTTGATTTATTATATTATGACATAGGTCACAGAAAGCCACTGGCTATTTAGAATAATGAGTAATGTGAAATGAAGTAATTTCCTCTGATATTCAGAAAACATTTTCATGTAAACAGATATTAATCCTTTATATTCTCTCTAATAACATATATCAGCAGATACATACATATATAACATTTCAGCTCATAAGAATCTGTTGTTAAATTTTCAAGAATTTTTAAAGCTAGTAGAGGTCAAGGTAATAGAACCTGGCCATAGTGGGAATATTTACACCATGGAAATCGCAAATCCTTTAAATGAGCACCATGTCCCCTCAAATCTTACTTTCACAGAGAGATGGTTGTTAAACATTTACCAGCACATCACTCTATAAATTCAGGTATTTGTCATTACTAACTGGCACATATATATTGAATAAGTGCATATGTATGAAATCTACATATATTTAATAAACGCATATAGCAAATGTGTATATGGCAGTTTTCATTCCAATCCCAAAGAAAGGCAATGCCAATGAATACTGAAACTACTGCACAATTGCACTCATCTTACATGCTAGTAAAGTAATGCTCAAAATTCTCCAAGCCAGGCTTCAGTAGTACATGAACCATGAACTTCCACATGTTCAATCTGCATTTAGAAAAGACAGAGGAACCAGAGATCAAATTGCCAACATCCATTGTTTCATCGAAAAAGCAAGAGAGAATCAGAAAAACACCTACTTCTGCTTTATTGACTATGCCAAAGCCTTTGACTGTGTGGATCACAATGAACTGGAAAATTCTGAAACAGATGAGAATACCAGACCACCTGAACTGCTTCTTGAGAAACCTATACGCAGGTCAGGAAGCAACAGTTAGAACTGGACATGGAACAACATACTGGTTCCAAAAGGGAAAGGAATATGTCAAGGCTGTATATTGTCACCCTGCTTATTTAACTTCTATGCAGAGTACATCATAAGAAATGCTGGGCTGGATGAAACACAAGCTGGAATCAAGATTGCCAGGAGAAATATCAATAACCTCGGATATGCAGATGACACCACCCTTATGGCAGAAAGTGAAGAACTAAAGAGCCTCTTGATGAAAGTGAAAGAAGAGAGTGAAAAAGTTGGCTTAAAACTCAACATTCAGAAAATGAAGATCATGGCATCCAGTCCCATCACTTCATGGCAAATAGATGGAGAAGCAGTGGAAACAGTGTCAGACTTTATTTTTTGGGGCTCCAAAATCACTGCAGATGGTGACTGTAGCCATGAAATTAAAAGATGCTTGGTCCTTGGAAGAAAGGCTAAGACCAATTCCTAGGCAGCATATTAAAAAACTTTGCCAACAAAGGTCCATCTAGTCAAAGCTATGGTTTTTCCAGTAGTCATGTATGGATGTGAAAGTTGGACTATAAAGAAAGCTGAGTGCCAAAGAACTGATGCTTTTGAACTGTGGTGTTGGAGAAGACTCTTGAGGGTCCCTTGGTCTGCAAGGAGATTCAACCAGTCTATCCTAAAGGAAATCAGTTCTGAATGTTAAATTGAAAGGACTAATGCTGAAGCTGAAACTCCAATACTCTGGCCACCTGATGCAAAGAACTGACTCATTTGAAAAGACCATAATGCTGGGAAAGATTGAAGGCAAGAGGAGAAGGGGACGACAGAGGATGAAATGGTTGGGTGGCATCACTGACACAATGGACATGAGTTTGAGTAACCTCTGGGAGCTGGTGATGGAAACGTAAGCCTGACATGCTGCAGTCCATGGGGTCACAAAGAGTTGGACACGACTGAGTGACTGAACTGAACTTGCTATAGAGATAACTTTTAATTATATCAGTGTATATACTTTATACACACACATCTACAGTCCATGGTTTGGCAGGACCCATGCTAGTTCTGTTAGGGAACACAAAAGTGACTTAAAGGAGTCCCCTGCCCTATCTTCATGAAAGTACCTAATTTTAAACAAAAATGAAAGCAATATTGTGATATTTTTCCCTCTCACTTTTGTCTCCTTTTCTCTTTGGAGTCCTGAAATATATATTTCTTGGAAAGGGTTGATACTTAAACAGCTGTTTAAAGAAATGATTGCTTGAACATATACCAGTTCTTTTTGATGAGCACAAGTAGGTTCTCTCCCTGCAGGAAATTATAAACATATAGTAGTGATATAAGGGCTTCCCAGGTGGCTCAGAAGGTAAAGAATTCGCCTGCAATGCAGAAGACTCAGGAGACACAGGTTTAATTCCTGGGTCAGGAAAATCCCCTAGAGGAGGTCATGGAAGCCCATTCAAATATTCTTGCTTGGAGAATCCCATGGACAGAGGAGCCTGATGGGCTACGTCCATAGGGTCACAAAGAGTCAGATACAACTGAATGAGTATGAACACATGCAAAGCACTGCATGGTTATGTTCCAAATAAGTCTAGAAATCCTCCCTTTCTTGTAGGTATCCACCTTAAGCAATGGATAACTAATCTCTCCTGTTTGGATGCAGTAGATGGGCAAGTGGTTATGTGTGATCATGGCTGTGGACATCAAAAGGTGTCAAGGATTCAAGAATCTGAACTCTGCCTGTTTCTCTTCTGTATAGCATCCCAGTTCAGCACTCCCAATCGTTCTTCATTCCTTCACATTTGAGACGGAAATCAGCTCATTTATCTCATTAAATAAGAAGCCAGCCTTCCTCTCACTCCTAACTACAGTCAGTTCATTTTAAAATTTCTTAATGTGGAAAGACTTAAACTGCTTTTCTAAAATCTGAAGGGAGAGAAAGCTATAAGAAATAAATGTTGAGTGTTCATTTATTCCTAGTTTCCTTCGGGCACTTATCAGTTAAATGTACAATAATAAAATATCTGTTTCATGAGATAACATGATTCATGATTAGGATCATTAAGTTTGAACTGATAATGATTCTGTTTCAAATGCTTTGTTGTTGTCTTTAAGGAGCTAAGTGATAAATGACTTGAAAATGTGTAGCTTGTTTGAATCATGAAATCTAAGCCTGGTATTCTTGTCATCACATAAATAATTGCTTCATAATCCTCAGAGGGAAAATTATGTACATCTAGATTTGCACCTGTCTTAGTTTAGTTTAAAGTTACATATTGCTGTTAGGTGCAATCAAAATAGCAAATAAAATATCTCTTGATAATGTTTATTGTACTGACTATCATTATACGGTTGTGTTCTTAAATTTCTGCTGGTTTAATGTATTTTGTTTCAAACTCTGAAAGTTTGAAACAACTTTCAAACAAATTTCTCTTTCTCAGAAAGAGAAATAAATAAAATATAAAATGAGTTGTCTTAACTTTGCCAATAAATTCTTTACTACTTTCATGTTGTTGTTTTGTTGCTAAGTCATGTCCCACTCTTTTGTGACCCCATGGACTGCAGCCCTCCAGGCTCTCTCTCCACAGGATTTCCCAGGCAAGAATACTGGAGTGGGTTGCCATTTCTTTCTCCAGAAGATCTTTCCCACCCAGAGATCAACCCTGAGTCTCTTGGCAGGTGGATTCTTTACTACTGAACCACCAGGGAATTTCCAACTTCCTTGTAAGACTGACTAAAATTAACTAGAAAAAGAAGGTTACATTGTTGTTCTTATAAAAGTGGCCATTTAGGAGAGAAGGAAATGTTGTTTAAAAATCCTTTCTGCCCCTATTTATCCAGGGATTTAACCTGGCCCAATCTCAGGGACTCAGAATGATGGGGGCCTTATCAGGGCCAAGAGATATGAGCGTTCTGTGTTGAGGAATTGACACTCTTTGTCTTGAAGGAAGAAATTAAGTCCATGCTTAATTCCAAAATTATTCCTGGACTATAGCAATTCTACCTTTCTATGTCTTCTTCTGCAGACTTTCTTTGATAAATAAAGGAGACGTGCTGTGTTGTGCTTAGGTGCTCAGTCGTGTCTGACTCTTCGCGACCCCATGGACTATATAGCCTGCCAGGCTCCTCTGTTCATGGAGATTCTCTATGCAAGAATACTAGAGTGGGTTGCTATGCCCTCCTCCAGGGATCTTCCCAACCCAGGGATCAAACCCAAGTCTCCTGCATTGCAGGCAGATTCTTTACCGTCTGAGCCACCAGGGAAGCCCAAGTAAAGGAGATAAATACTTGGAATTTTCTAATCCCAATGAATGACTCTTCCTACCCCCAAGATGGGTCAGTCACAGAGAAAGGAGGAGGAGGGTGGGATGAATTCCTAGATTGGGATTGACATATATATACACATATATGTATATATATATATTATTGATGTGTGTGCATGCTTAGTCATGTCTGACTCTTGGCAGCCCGCCAGGCTCTTCTGTCCCTGGGATTCTCCAGGCAAGAACTAGAGTGGATTGCCATTTCCTTCTCATATATTATTGATACCATGTATAAAATAGATAACTAACGAGAACATACTGTGTAACATAGGGAACTCTACTCAATGCTCTGTGGTAAACTAAATGTGAAGGAAATCCAAAAAAGAGGAAATATATGCATATGTGGAGATGATTCACTTTGCTGTACAGCAGAAACTAACACAACACTGTAAAGCAACCAAACTGCAATAAAAATTAATTGGAAAAAACCCAACATGAATCACGTTCCCCCTTCAACTCTCAATGGCCTTTTTCCTTACAAAAATGACATTAGGTCACATTTAGTTGCATAACTAACAGAGGAATTTGCATACCAATAATAAATCAACAAGATATTTCAAAATAACTAATATTTCTCTAAAACCGTATCTACAAGTCCATGCACAGAAGCTGTTGCATATTTCCCATGTACCAGAGGTCAAACCTTGAGAGATAAGCCCCATGGGCATAGAACTTTTCAAATTCTGGATTAGAGGTAATTATACTATGTGGATTTAATTATAGTGTTTCTTTTTTGGATTTATATTTTCCTCTGAGATTTAAAAATCTCAGATATAATGTTTACTGGCTAAAACTTGCAACTCTTGATAATGCATAATAAAGACCCATTAAGGACTATAATTTTGAATAGGCAACATTTTATTGTTACTGGCAGAACATCTATTTTCTTAAAAATAGCACTGAAATCAGTGAGTTGATGATATACAATATATTATAGGTTATTTGTATTTTGAATTGCAAATGTGATTTTTAAAAAGCAAATTAACTTTTATATAATAGATTATAGCATAGTATCCATAGCCTTATATACACAGAAAGTGCCACCTTCCATATATTTTGGTAATAAATAAATTAATGATGTTGTTATCCCTATCATGGCTAAGTACTATGCCAGTTGTCCTGCTGTAGAGATAGATAATAAGATAAAGTGCCTGCCTTAAAAAATTACTTAATAATGTATTTAAAACTATCGGTCACCACCAAGAACCATAGAGGTATGGGACTGAGGATGTAACTAAACTGTTTTTTTTTTTTTTCTTTTTTGATGCTCTGTGGCATGTGAGATCTTAGTTCCCTGCCCAGGGATTAAACTCATGTCCCCTGCATTGGAAGTGCTGAGTCCTAACCAGTTAGATGGTCAGGGAATTCCCAAGACTCTTAATAGGAAGCTTCATGTTTTATACCTTTCCTAAAAGAATAATTGGCATGTGGAATTCTAAATATGGAACTTTGAAAAATATAAAAGTATTATGTTGGTTTCTTAATATATTGTATTTTATATCCCTTGATATATTTTCTTTATGAAACTTCATATGACATTATGTTAGAAGGCCTTGCAGCAGAGAAGCAAAAATGGCTGCTTAGTGATGCATTTTCTTGGTTTCTGGGAGGAGGATTAGATTAAGTGATATATAATTTCATAATCCATGAAATAATCATGGTCTTCCATGTCAGACCATGATTGTCATGATTGTCAATCATGCTCCTCCAGAAATGAGGAGCATATATCATGGAGTTCAAAGTACATGATTGTGATATGAACTATTCCACAATATCTTCACTCTGAGCTTCTAAAAATAGATTGTGATTTTCTTTGTTTAACTTACTATGTGTAGTTTACTGACAGTTTTAAAGGTCTTTGGGGATTACTGAAAATACTAACTAGGTAGATGATTTCACCCACAGTATTCTAGTAAATGCATATTTGGTTGCAAGGAAGACTTATTTTAAAGAGTACTCATAAATAAGACGGAGAAGGCAGTGGCACCCCACTCCAGTACTCTTGCCTGGAAAATCCCATAGATGGAGGAGCCTGGTGGGCTGCAGTCCATGGGGTCGCTACCAGTCTGACACGACTGAGCGACTTCACTTTCACTTTCATGCATTGGAGAAGGAAATGGCAATCCACTCCAGTATTCTTGCCTGGAGAATCCCAGGGATGGAGGAGCCTGGTGGGCTGCAGTCCATGGGGTCGCTACCAGGTCTGACACGACTGAGCGACTTCACTTTCACTTTTCACTTTCATGCATTGGAGAAGGAAATGGCAACCCACTCCAGTGTTCTTGCCTGGAGAATCCCAGGGACGGGGGAGCCTCGTGGGCTGCCATCTATGGGGTCGCACAGAGTCGGACACGACTGAAGCGACTTAGCAGCATAAATAAGAGAACAAAACTAACGTCTGGGAGAGCATGTGCCGATGCCAGGCCTGCTCTTGCCGCCACCAGGGGGCAGCACAGAAGGTGAAAGCACCTGATTTCCTCTGCTGGGGACGGACAGAATGACGATTCTGTCCAGGCTGAAGGTTCCTACCCTTTTCTTTTCCCAGCCAGAGAGGACTTTATGGGTATTGCATCTCAGCCAACTCCTCGCCGCACTGGGAATTTTCCTGAGATGTAATCGCTTCTCACTCTGCATTTTGGACCATAAAACTGGCAGTGAAAGTATTTCTCTAAACCGGTCGGCTGGTTTCTTCCACAAACCTGCATGCCTCCTGATTTTTTCATAGCTTTCCTCCAGGCTTTTTAGGAATCTGACACCTGCATTTGGGGTAGGGGTCAGGTTGCTTAGGAGAAAAACAGTGAGATAAGGAGAGGGTAATGTAGACTTTACTTAGGAAAAGTATACAAATTAGGTTATTTTACACAATTATGGTTTATTGTGGGAGAAGGCAATGGCAACCCACTCCAATACTCTTGCCTGGAAAACCCCATGGACAGAGGAGCCTGGTAGGCTGCAGTCCACGGGGTCCCTAGGAGTCGGACACGACTGAGGGACTTCACTTTCACTTTCATGCATTGGAGAAGGAAATGGCAATCCACTCCAGTATTCTTGCCTGGAGAATCCCAGGGAAGGAGGAGCCTGGTGGGCTGCTGTCTATGGGGTCTCACAGAGTCAGACACGACTGAAGCGACTTAGCAGTAGCAGCAGCAGGCCTCACTAAGAATCTGGAAATATAGAAGTCAGCAATTAATAAATGGAAGCTGGTCTGTTTGGGCTTTTATGTTGTCTCAGTGGGCCAACCTGCCAATGCAGGAGAGATGGGTTTGATCCCAGGTGAAGATCCCCTAGAGAAGTGGCAACCCACTCCCATATTCTTGCCTGGGAAATCCCATGGACAGAGGAGCTTAGTGGGCTCAAAGAGTCAGATGTGACTTAGCAACTAAACAGCAGTCTGTCTGTCTGCCTTTCTCTTTATTTACCTATATCTACTGTCCATATGTCTGCCTATCTATGTGTCTCTCTACCTATCTATCTATCATCACTATCATCTATTCTCTCTCATTATCTACTCCATCGTCTTCTCTTACTGTATGGCTTCAGATGGTCATCTTAGCAACTAAAGCTACATAGTCTTTCACCACAGTTTCCTTAACCTAATGACTTCATTCCTAATTTTTGAAAGAGAGGTCTAACTTTCTAAGTTCACTTTTCAGCTAGGTCTATGAGTCTTCAGTAAGGAATAGACAAGGCATCAGGTCAAGTGGTCTATGTTGAATGAAGTTTTCCTTAGGAAGGAATAAGAATGGAATGAGCAGTAAGAGGCATCTCTCATAAACAAGCATTTTAAAACACAACATGCCTAAAACTAGAATCGTCTTTCTCTTCTCCACTCTTTCCTAATCCATATCCACACGATACTCATCTTCTCTGTATTTTTAACTTTATGAAAGTTTCATCTATTGACAGTTATCCAATCAAGTTATCCAGTCAAAAAGAATAGAAGATGCAATTGATTTTTCTTATCTCCACATATCCAATCAACTCTCAAAGTCTGAAGATTCATTGATTTTGTGATAGCAATACCATTCACTTGATGGAATTTATATAATTGATTTCACTTCAATTTTTTTAAAAAAGGATAAATTTAATACAGTACTCATATTTTATAGGTTAGGAAACAAAAAACAAAGACTTAGAGCAGTTAGTTAACTTACTCAAAGTGACCTGCACAGCAAAAGACAGAGCTGAGTTTTATCCTAGCACTCTGACTCTAGAAATATCCCTGCAGTAAGTAGTCCCTTGCCTAACCTTATGGGAGATTGGAGTACTTGTAAACAGGAGAAACTTGAACTTGCCGCAGATATTTTACTTCTAATGTTAACCTTATATTGGGCAAGTTACTGATTAATTCCTATCTTAATCAACTGCAAGGAAGCTGGTTGGATGGTGATAAAATAATGAGTACTCTGTGCTTATTGTCTGTACTATTTCCTGCCTCCATTTCTTTTTCCAGGCACAATTCCTTACTATTCTGGTATTCAGAATGCCTGGCTCAGTTTAGTGCTTGGATCTCCACTTTGTAAATTGTTGAAAGGACAAGTTTAAATACAATCTAATCTTACTTAAGCAGACTCATGTGTATTTCTACCTAAAAGTAAGATACAAAGAGAAAGGCACAACTTATTAATCTTTCCCATAGTTTAAGGAAATTTCAGATGAGGGGCAGGGAACTGAATCTATTATTTTATTATTTCTATAATTTTATTTTTATTATTTCAATTATTTTTCTTTATCCTATCCTACGTGGGCCCTATTTCAGATTTGGTTAAACATTGCAATCTTTTCCTCAATATTTATAATAGGACTGTCATAATTCTTTGCAAATATTTGTTCATGATAATTGTTTGCCCCAAGTCTTCATGCATATGTTTGTGTAACTGAGTGTGTAGATGGTAAAGAGTGTAAACCATGTAACTAGAGTAGGGTTTCTGTGAACAACACTTGAATAATAAGCCTCTGATTGTTGCGTATTTGTTCTTATGACATTGATAGCCAAAGCTATGATTTATTTGGTGTTAATTCTTGGTCAGATTTGTACAGAAATCAATAAACCATTTTATAATGTCCTACTTTCTGACTCATTTTACAGCAATATATTTACAGAGACAGTTGGGATTGTATCTACAAAATGTTTTCCGTTCAAGATTACAGGATCTTGATTTATGATCTGTTACTTATTTTTTAGAGAAAATTTACTTTGCCTTATTGGCCACTATTTTCTACTGTGCTTTTAACCTTCTTTCCCTTTAGTCCCTTGTAGCTCAGCCGGTAAAGAATCTGCCTGAAATGCGGGAGACTCAGGTTCATTTCCTGGGTCAGGAAGATCCCCTGGAGAAGGAAATGGCCACCCACTCCAGTATTCTTGCCTGGAGAATCCCATGGACAGAGGAGCCTGGCAGGCTACACGCCATGGGGCTGCAAGAGTCGGACATGACTCAGCAACTAAACCACCCTCTTCAGTCAGTTCAAACAAAACTCAGTTTCCTCCTAGAATTTTAAAATAAATTTGTTAGGGCACATCATAATACATTTTGCTGTATAGAGTTACTTTATTATTTGCATTGTTGAAATTCTAGATACCTCTCAAAGAGAGAGCATGCAATTAGAGGTCAATAAATACCACCTGAAATAAAAGAATGCTCTGTTGAATTGATTGAATCATGTTTATTTTTCTGTTTCATGTTTATTATTCTCCTTTTTTTCTCTAAGTTTTAGAATTAAACTCTTGGCTATATTCATTAGGAGTTCCAAGGACATATGCTGATAAGAAAGGTATAGTTGAATTAGAATTAACTATTACATTTAGCAGTGTGGAGTCATTGATGATATTCCCAAGAGTATTCTGAAGGATTTATGAGGTAAAACACAGATTGCAATGGATATAAAAGAAAATAAATGGAGAAGAATTGGAACCTAGTGTTAACACTTTTGAGAATTTCTCTGTTTTAATCCCCCATTTAACCACCAACTTTCAAAACACCTTGTGTCTCAAACTCCAAGCTTACCTGGCTTTCTATGGCCAGATTCAGCTTGCTTTTCATAGAGATTTGCTACTGACCCTGGGCAGGAGGACCCTGTGGGGCTCCTGGCCTTGGAAGATTTTCTGTGTGCCCCATTTGTTATTCAAGCTTCAGCCTCCATGACCTTACCTGAGCTCCAAAGGATAGGTTCAAACAGCTTTTAATTAGGGAAGGGAAGGGATGCAGAGAAAGGGGGGAAGCAGTGAAGAAACAATAGTACAGCCTTAAGGCAGGGTTCTGGTTCCACTTCACAGGATAACATAACACTATCTTTGAATTCTTCTGTGAAACTAAGACTCCCAACAAAAGGAAAATGTTAACCACTTGATGAAGCATTCTTCATCCCAGAGACAGTCACACAGTTTGGCAACTTTGAGAACCACAGAAGCTCATCAGGAGACCACTTGAGATGAGATTAAAGGAATCCAGGCCCTCAGTTCAGTCAGTTCAGTTCAGTCACTCAGTCATGTCTGACTCTTTGTGACCCCATGGAATGCAGCATGCCAGGCCTCCCTGTCCATCACCAACTCCCAGAGTTTTCTAAAACTCATGTCCATTGAGTCGGTGATGCCATTCAACCATCTCATCCTCTGTCGTTCCTTTCTCCTTTCGTCTTCAATCTTTCTCAGCATCAGGGTCTTTCCAAATGAGTCAGCTCTTCCCATCATGTGGCCAAAGTATTGGAGTTTCAGCTTCAGCATCAGTCCTTCCAATGAACATTCAGAACTGATCTCCTTTAGGATGGA
>NW_011494614.1:2068045-2076387 GCF_000754665.1 Bison bison bison | reverse complement strand
TTGGATCTCCTTGCAGTCCAAGGGACTCTCAAGAGTCTTCTCCAACACCACAGTTCAAAAGCATCAATTCTTCAGCACTCAGCTTTCTTCACAGTCCAACTCTCACATCCATACATGACTACTGAAAAAACCATAGCCTTGACTAGACAGACTTTCATTGGCAAAGTAATATCTCTGCTTTTAATATGCTGTCTAGGTTGGTCATAACTTTCCTCCCAAGGAGTGGTTGTCTTTTAATTTCATGGCTGCAATCACCATCTGCAGTGCTTTTGGAGCCCCCAAAAATAAAGTCTGTCACCGTTTCCACTGTTTCCCTGTCTATTTGCCATGAAATGATGGAACTGGATGCCATAATCTTAGTTTTCTGAATGTTGAGCTTTAAGCGAACTTTTTTACTCTCCTCTTTCACTTTCATCAAGAGGCTCTTTAGTTCTTCTTTGCTTTCTGCCATGAGGGTGGTGGTCATCTGCATATCTGAGGTTACTGATATTTCTCCCGGCAATCCTGATTTCAGCTTGTGCTTCCTCCAGCCCAGCGTTTCTCATGATGTACTCTGTATAGAAGTTAAATAAGCAGGGTGACAATATATAGGCTTGATGTACTCCTTTTCCTATTTGGAACCAGTCTGTTGTTCCGTGTCCAGTTCTAACTTTGCTTCCTGACCTGCATATAGGTTACTCAAGAGGCAGGTCAGGTGGTCTAGTATTCCCATCTCTTTCAGAATTTTCCACTGTTTATTGTGATCCACATAGTCAAAGGCTTTGGCATAGTCAGTAAAGAAGAAATAGATGTTTTTCTGGAACTCCCTTGCTCTTTCCATGATCCAGCGGATGTTGGCAATTTGATCTGTGGTCCCTCTGCCTTTTCTAAAACCCGCTTGAACATCTGGAAGTTCGTGGTTCACGTATTGCTGAAGCCTGGCTTGGAGAATTTTGAGCATTACTTTACTAGCATGTGAGATGAGTGCAATTGTGCGGTAGTTTGAGCATTCTTTGGCATTGCTTTTCTTTAGGATTGGAATGAAAACTGACCTTTTCCAGTCCTGCGGCCACTGCTGAGTTTTCCAAATTTGCTGGCATATTGAGTGCAGCACTTTCACAGCATCATCTTTCAGGATTTGAAATAGCTCAACTGGAATTCCATCGCCTCCACTAGCTTTGTTCATAGTGATGCTTTCTAAGGTCCACTTGACTTCACATTCCAGGATGTCTGGCTCTAGGTGAGTGATCACACCATTGTGATTATCTTGGTCGTGAAGATCTTTTTTGTACAGTTCTTCTGTGTATTCTTGCCACCTCCTCTTAATATCTTCTGCCTCTGTTAGGTCCCTACCATTTCTGTCCTTTATCGAGCTCATCTTTGCATGAAATGTTCCCTTGGTATCTCTGATTTTCTTGAAGAGATCTCTAGTCTTTTCCATTCTGTTGTTTTCCTCTATTTCTTTGATTTGATCTCTGAGGAAGGCTTTCTTATCTCTCCTTGCTATTCTTTGAGACTTTGCATTCAGATGCTTATATCTTTCCTTTTCTCCTTTGCTTTTCACTTCTCTTTTTTTCACAGCTATTTGTAAGGCCTCCCAGACAGCCATGTTGCTTATTTGCATTTCTTTTCCATGGGGATGGTCTTGATCCCTGTCTCCTGTACAATGTTACGAACCTCCGTCTATAGTTCATCAGGCACTCTATCTATCAGATCTAGGCCCTTAAATCTATTTCTCATTTCCACTGTATAATCATAAGGGATTTGATTTAGGTCATACCTGAATGGTCTAGTGGTTTTCCCTACTTTCTTCAATTTAAGTCTGAATTTGGCAATAAGGAGTTCATCATCTGAGCCACAGTCTGCTCCCGGTCTTGTTTTTGCTGACTGTATAGAGCTTCTCCATCTTTGGCTGCAAAGAATATAATCAGTCTCATTTCAGTGTTGACCATCTGGTGATGTCCATGTGTAAAGTCTTCTCTTGTGTTGTTGGAAGAGGGTGTTTGGTATGACCAGTGTGTTCTCTTGGCAAAAACTCTATTAGCTTTTGCCCTGCTTCATTCCGTATTCCAAGGCCAAATTTGCCTGTTACTCCAGGTGTTTCTTGACTTCCTACTTTTGCATTCCAGTCCCCCATAGTGAAAAGGACATCTTTTTTGGGTGTTAGTTCTAAAAGGTCTTGTAAGTCTTCATAGAACCATTCAACTTCAGCTTCTTCAGCATTACTGGTTGGGGCATAGACTTGGATTACCGTGATATTGAATGGTTTGCCTTGGAAACGAACACAGATCATTCTGTCGTTTTTGAGATTGCATCCAAGTACTTCATTTTGGACTCTTTTGTTGACCATGATGGCTAATCCATTTCTTCTAAGGGATTCCTGCCCGCAGTAGTAGATATAATGGTCATCTGAGTTAAATTCACCCATTCCAGTCCATTTTAGTTTGTTGATTCT
Source organism: Bison bison bison (assembly GCF_000754665.1). Taxonomy (NCBI): domain Eukaryota; kingdom Metazoa; phylum Chordata; class Mammalia; order Artiodactyla; family Bovidae; genus Bison; species Bison bison. Next base: position 2,073,953 of record NW_011494614.1, on the reverse strand, counting down.
TTGGCATTGCCTTTCTTAGTGATTGGAATAAAAGCTGACCTTTTCCAGTCCTGTGGCCACTGCTGAGTTTTCCAAATTTGCTGGCATATTGAGTGCAGGCCCTGGACACATTCAAATCCTTATCAACAATCTCACACTTGAAACACTGTTATAAAACTTCTCACCAAATCCCTCTGTTTTGATGCCATTAGTTCACAGTGTCCCTATTTGCCTGGCAAAGCAATAAAGCTATTCTTTTCTACTTCCCCCAAAAGTCCGTTTCAAGATTTAAGTCAGCTCTGGTGAACAGAGGCCAAGTTTTTGGCATCACTACTTTAGCATTTTCAAAAATTTCTATCTTCCAAAATTTATAAAGCTCTGTTTTCTCCATTTCTGTTATTTTTTTTCATGAATGTTTACATGATGCAATTCCTTCATTCTCATTTTAGTGATGTTTCTTGAGGAAGCAGAAATCCACATTTGTTCAATGCTATGTTTAAGTAGAAACAATCAGAGATTCTTAGGAAGAGGTTATCATATCATTTATATCCTATATTGAATGAAAAGCAGAATACTAAATTTATTTTAGGGTAAATTTAACATTTATTTTTACCTAATTTTTATTTTTCTAGGCCTAAATAAAGAAAAAATCCTAAATTGAAATTATATTTTCATTCATTGCATTTAGAATTTCTCTTTAACACCATTTTTGGTCTACAATCTGAAGAAGAAATACAATTTTAGAAAAGTCAAACAAGGCATTATAAAGCTTACATCAAAACCAAACTTTCAGAAAAATAATAATACAAATTTATTATGAATTGATTAATCTTATAAAATAGTTGAATAAAGCTCAGTTAAAAATTCCTAAAAATACACACCAGATAGCAAAGGATACATATGGGTTATTTGATGGATAAGCTTAGATGTACGTGGTTATATAATTATTGAGTATAGGAACTTAGTTTATGAGAACTAAACAGAAACAGATTGAATAACACAATGGAATTTACGTATGGGAGTATGGGAGCAAGATTTCCCATGCTAAAATATATGTCTCTGGCATATTAATTAACTTTTCCTCCTTCTTCCTCTTCTCCTTCTTCTTTCTGAGAAACAGCAGATATAGGAAGGGCTCTGAAAACCAAGTAGGAGTTGCCATTTTGTAGCATATTCAAAAGCAAAGACATTACTTTGCCAAGAAAGGTCTGTCTAGTCAAGGCTATGATTTTTCCTGTGGTCATGTATGGATGTGAGAGTTGGACTGTGAAGAAGACTGAGTGCCGAAGAATTGATGCTTTTGAACTGTGGTTTGGAGAAAACTCTTGAGAGTCCCTTGGACTACAAGGACATCCAACCAGTCCATTCTGAAGGAGATCAGCCCTGGGATTTCTTTGGAAGGAATGATGCTAAAGCTGAAACTCCAGTACTTTGGCTACATCATGCGAAGAGTTGACTCATTGGAAAAGACTCTGATGCTGGGAGGGATTGGGGGCAGGAGAAGAAGGATGAGATGGCTGGATGGTATCACTGACTCGATGGACATGAATCTGAGTGAAATTCAGGAGTTGGTGATGGACAAGGAGGCCTGGCGTGCTGCAATTCATGGGGTTGCAAAGAGTTGGATAGGACTGAGTGGCTGAACTGAACTGAACTGAAGACACATTTATATTTGTGAGGGATGTTGCCATTTGAAACATGTAACATGACTTATCTTCCCTTTTCATCGTAAAGTCTAATTAGTAAATGCCTACACAGTTGCTCCCAGCTCTAACTAGTGATTGTTCTAGACTTTAGATCAAAACATCTTCACTATAATAGCTTAGCAAAGGGGTAGTCAGAATTATGCTTCTTTGCTGGTTTCCCTGGCAGAAACTTGATGTTTTTCTTCCTTTATATCTATTAATTTCCCCTTCCTTTGCCTCAATAGTGAAGATTGCTGCCATGTCCTGCCATCTGTCCATCTGTTACACAAGGTAGGGTGAAACTCCAGGACCTTGCTTCAGACATATAAGACCCTGTATCCACTAAACCCTTGATGCCTCTGCCCCTGACTCCAGGCTCTTTCTTCCATCTTAAGGCTGGGAAAGTACAGAGCTTGGAGACCTGTAGGGCTTCCCAGGTGGCTCAGCAATAAAGAATCTGCCTGCCAGTGCAGGAGATGTGAGTTTTATCCTTGGGTCAGGAAGATCCCCTGGAGAAGGAAATGGCAACCCACTCCATATTCTTGCCTGGGAAATCCCATGGACAGAGGAGCCTGGCGAACTACAGTCCATGGGGTTGTAAAAGAGTCACATACAACTTAGTGACTAAGCAACAACAACCCCTCAACATTAAAATGGTGAAAATGGTAAATTATAACTTTACAATTTGTTCCTATGGTTTTGTTTTAAACACCATAGAAATCAAGTGTATGAGATAATTAAATTATAAAACAGAAAGATAGAAATAGTTTGTTTAGCACTTCATTTCCAGAATACTGAAGGTCATGTAAACAATAAATTAAAATATACTCTGATCAGTTAGTATGTTGAATGGGCAGACACAGGAAAACAGCTTGATGGTAATAAAGCACAATCATTTTCTTTTAATTTGTAAGAATCATTAGTAAACATTATTCATATTCTATCAAGAAATGCTTCCTTTATCATACTCTTTATAGGCAGAATTCTAAATGCTACAGGCTTTCTATAAAATTTGGAAAAAAAATGGAAATATACATAAAATTATTGCTATTACATTGCAGTGTTCAGTAATGTCACATTGTATGTTCATTGCTTTGTTATTACTAGTGATAAACAGTTCAAGATGTGATGTAAATTTATAGTGAGCAAAGAGGATTTTCCTAACTCATGCAAGTGCATCTGTGATGTGCTGGCTCATATGATGTGCCTCCCACTTTCATTGAGTAAAGCTTCATTTCTTGCATATTCCAGAGGTAAAATAAGTAGTTTCATTCTGTTTAAAACAAATATTATATCTGTTTCCAGACTTTATGGCCAATCTGTGCATTCTCATTCTACAGTACAATGGCATCAGAACAAGAACGCATTACAAAATAATGGGAAAAAGTTTTGGCTCTGGTGTTTGTAAACCTAGGACTGAGTTTTAAGTGCACTGAAGTGAGTTTTTCACCTCTAACCGCCTTAGATTCTTCATCTCTAAAATAAGGTTGTATGCATGCTAAGTTGCTTCAGTTGTGTGTGACTCTGCAACCCTATGGTCTGTAGCTCTCCAGGCTTCTCTGTCCATGGGATTCTCCAAGGAAGAATACTGGAGCAGGTTGCCATCTTCTTCTTCAGGGAATCTTCCCAACCCAGGGATTGAACCATGTTTCCTGCAGCTCCTGCACTGTAGGTGGATTCTTTACTGCTGAGCCATTAGGTAAGCCCAAAATAAAGTTGCTAGAGGGTCAAATCAGATGTCATAGGACATTTGAAATACTTTTAGATAATAAGATATTATAATATTATTCTTATTATTGAAATTTAACTTAGCATCTTCTCAAATAATGCTGTGATAAAATGTAAAGCATGTTAAAAGATTTCTTAAAGCCACAAATACAAATCTATTGCTGGAAAAAAAAAAAAAAAAGATAGCAAAGGCTATGTCTCTGGCCAATGGGCTGGGATTCAATGGAGAAGGAGCATGAGGAAACTTTTTAAAGGGTGATAGCAATGCTCTGTATCTTGTTAGGATAAGATTTATGTAGGTATATACATTTGTCAGGACTCAGTGTTTGATATATTTAAGATTTATGTATTTCCTTATGCATATATTTATCTCAAAGAAGGCAAACAAAAATAACTACTGTATTCTGGTTAGTGAAATGTTTACTAAAATGTTTAGAGTTGGAATTTACTGATGTCTGCAACTTTGACATACATTAAAAAATAAATTGGATTGATAGAGTTGATAGAGAATGAATAGATGAACAGAGAGCTAATGAAGCAGATGTAATGAGATATTTGTTGTCAAATCTAGGGGATGGGCATATAAATATTCACTATACAATTCTTTCAACTTTTATGTATGTGTGACAATTTTTACATTAAAAGTTGAAAAAGAAAGGACAAAAAAATATAAATAAAAATATACCCTTCCCAAAGGATATGTTTTGTCTCTAGCTCTTCCTTAAGGGTTAATGAATTGACCTAAATGTCTATATTTGTAAAGCAAACAGAATATACTACCTCAAAGTCTCCAACTAAAGAAATCCAAAAAGAGGAAATATATTGAGAGCAAAACTAGACGAAACTAAAAGCAAATAAAATCAAGTTTTTGAATTTTCAAATAGACAAAGCATAGCTTAATTAATGAAAGACAAGATATGATTTGTCATTAAAACAAAAACTAGAGAAGGGTTGGTTATGCATTCTCAGTGAATTTCCAACTGGAAATGGAAAAACTTTATACTTAAAAATATAAAGTGGCAAAAGTGATAATACCAAATAGAGACTATGACAGGAACAATAAAAGAGGAATTAATGAGGAAAAAAGGAAATAATTTCAAAACTAAGCTAAATGGAAATTTTCAAAATTTTCTAGTGATGAATAATTTTTGTGCTATAAATATTTCTTCAAGATATAAAAAGCATGGTTTATTATCTGATTTTTTTTAATGAAGAATTTAAAAATATGTTTTTTCTCCCACTTTTGACCAGAGCAAAACTGAAAGGAAAGTGTTAGCCCTAGTGTATTTTGAAGATACACAGACCTGAAATTAAATCTTAGGAAATAATTTGAATTTTTAAAAAAATGAAGTATTGAAAAATATCTTAGAAAATAGAATTTGGTTTCCAACCTGTTGAGAATTTCACTTGGAAAATAGAATTTAGTTTCTAATCTGTTAAGAATTCTACTTTGAAAGTGACTTAGGGAAAAAAATATATGAAATCAAACTATTATTTGAAAATAAACAGTGATTAAAATTAAATTCTACCTCTGGACACACAAAGAAAGCTTTGGATAATGTGTTATGTACCTCATAAAAATCATAAACTTTTGGAGGGCAATGTATGAGAAAGCCCACTTGTACACTTAAGAAATTATGCTCACCTCCAGGCCCTGCTGAGCAAGTAAGACCTTATTCTGAAGTCTTATTTAGGGGTGGCTGTTATTGCTTTGACCTTTGGTTTAAGTGGGCTGGTTTGGAAAAGTAAGTGCAATAATCAGAAAAAGAGGCAGACTCAAGAGCAGAAGCCAATACATATATCAAGGTTTTCTATGAAGTTAAGGTTGTTGCTGTGTCATTTATTCAATTTTAAAACAGAAATTCAGGACAAGAAGAGGACCTCTCTCTAAGAGAGAAAGATACTTTAAGTGCCTGACACATAACAGCAGATTAAATATTTGCTGAACAAATAAATAAATTATAAAATAGATCAGATCAGATCAGTCACTCAGTCATGTCCGACTCCTTGCAACCCCATGAATTGCAGCACGCCAGGCCTCCCTGTCCATCACCAACTCCCGGAGTTCACTGAGACTCACATCCATCGAGTCAGCGATGCCATCCAGCCATCTCATCCTCTGTCGTCCCCTTCTCCTCCTGCCCCGAATCCCTCCCAGCATCAGGGTCTTTCCCAATGAGTCAACTCTTTGCATGAGGTGGCCAAAGTACTGGAGTTTCAGCTTTAGCATCATTCCTTCCAAAGAAATCCCAGGGCTGATCTCCTTCAGAATGGACTGGTTGGATCTCCTTACAGTCCAAGGGACTCTCAAGAGTTTTCTCCAAACCCCAGTTCAAAAGCATCAATTCTTCGGCCTTCTTCACAGTCCAACTCTCACATCCATACATGACCACAGGAAACATCATAGCCTTGACTAGACGAACCTTTGTTGGCAAGTAATGCCTCTGCTTTTGAATATGCTATCTAGGTGGGTCATAACTTTCCTTCCAAGGAGTAAGTGTCTTTTAATTTCATGG